>NW_020955197.1:452259-533161 GCF_003031625.1 Empidonax traillii
CTCTACAATATTGTTTGCTGTTTCAAGTATTTAGATATTCAGTTGCTGTTTCAACTATTAAAATCATTTGCTCGAGAAGCAAGATTTAATTGTCTTACAACTACCTCTGTGAAGTACAATAGGGATTACAAGTACTCACTGATTATACTATTGATAGAATAAGGGACTCTTATTCTAGCATTTCTCATTCATTGTGTCATTGCATTCTCTTTGAAAGGGACTAAATGAGTCCCAGCAGGTGAAAACAAAGAAACCTGAAAGGCTCCCTTTGATGAATGAAAATACCGCAACCACCCACCCCCCATTTTTGGAGATTAAAAAACCTTATTAAATCATGCCCCGTTAGATATTGATTGAGAGGGAGTTAAACCAGAACCAACAATAGCTACATGGATCAGGGAATGGTGCTTTAATCAGTGGGCACTGAACACAAGTAAGCTTTCCTGTCCCTTTGCTGTGCTGGTTTTGTTGGGGCTTTATAAGGTTTTGGTTTTGTTTGTTTATTTGTTTTGTTTGATTGTTGTTGTTTTTAAAACCAAAGTCCAAAAAACCTATTTACTTTCGTGGGAACTATTATACAAGAATCACAGATAACTAGTAGCTGTCTCTGTAATATGAGTAATTTCAGACTGACTCAAGAAATACCACAAACAATGTTAGAGTTAAGAATCCTGGGGGTTTTTTTCAATTTTCATTTTTTTTAACCGTTCTGATCAATTATTGCGACTTCCACTGACTTCCAGATGCTCTTGATTATTAGAAGGCTGGTTTTGAACAAACTGTGTGAATGGAAGAAATGAAATCATTTTGTAATCTTTTCTTCCAGAAAGCAATGAAGCAAACCACTGTTTTTTCAATAATATTTTATTTTGTGCTATTTTTATTAGGTGCCTGTCATGCCATGGATTTATGAAATCCACTACAAAAATACCCTTCATGGTGCATCTCAGTCTTAAGTCTGCTTGCATTTCAGGAGACCTCTTTAATAGGACTATATGTTAATTAACTGTCACTGATTTATTTATTATTAATGTATAGTGCGTTTCAGACCATGGTACAAAATTATGGAACATGAATAAATACACACTTAATCCTACAGGTATCTTACTTATAATAACAGAGAATCTCGGACCAGGCTCTGAACAATTTATTTGCTTTAAATATTTTGCTTGGGATTTCATTTCCTTTTTCCCTGTTAATTGTCATAGGCAGAAGATCCTTGAATCAAGGACATTGTTTTAAGGAAAAAAAAAGAATAATTATGAAAACAGTCAATTCAAACAATATCAATGTTCTATGTAATTGGTGATTACTGTATGCAGTAAACTGTGTAAAATTTTGCATTTAAATTAATTTTGGCTGAAGAATTGAATTATCATCAAGATCATAGCAATCTAAATACTGTTGTTACTATTCATTATTATCAAAGAAATGTGTTTTTTCTGTTGATTATTCATAGACTTATTCAAGGGAGTAGCAGTGTTCTGTATGAAAAGCCTCTTTTGGTAACCAAATGTATATTTATGGAATAGTTGAAATTGTTTTAGAACTTTAGAACACAGCGGTCCGAGCTAAAAATTGTTTTGATAGTTGTAAAATATAGAGGAGTAAAAAAAGTGTGTTTATACAATGAATATAGGAAATAAAACAGCTTAAATTGATGACAAATTTGTATATTTCACTAGTGTTATGAAAGCATCTAAAGAAAATCCTGGGAAGAAAAAAGGTAAAATAGTGCAGAATAATGGAATATTATACTTTTGAAAAGATTATAAAGAAATGAATTAAGTATATAATAATAATATTTGTATATCCATATTAATCTTTGATAATTTATACTATCCTTATCCTAATAGCTGCTTTGCTGTTATTTAATATTTTCCATTTGTTTGTCTTTACATGTCAGGTTTGCCTAGATTATCTTGTGTTTTCATTCTGTAACTGACATTAATCTAAAACATTAATAAACATTTATTAAAATCCTCCTCCATAAAGTTAAATGTACAAATGTGTCTAAAAATTGCAAGAGTTCATTGCTGTTTAAATTGAAAGCAAAGTATCAATTTTTACAGACATCTGTTTTGTTGTTTTTTGGGGATCTTTTAGACAATTTTTAATGACAAATTTGATAACGTTAAAAACCATATAAAGCACAGAGATGAGATTTAAAACAGTGAGTTACAAGTCATAATGTGAAAATTACAGATAAGCTTCAGAGTACAACATCTCAAACAGGTTTTACAAAAACAGTTTGCCATTTACAGGCTTTAAATTTTTATATGCTGCTGAGCATGAGTAGTTAACTGGCTGAAATCTATGGGTAATTGTATTTTCATTTGATTTGACTTTCGAAACTCAAATGTTACATGCTATTTTAATACTACTGATTGCCCATTTTTAGGCAGCTTGTGCTGTCAGAAAGAATATCTAAAAACCATTCTTTTGATTGTAAGGAAATCTGGTAATTCAACAATCAGCGTCTTCTTTGCAAAATCTGTCTTCCTTGAAGAAGAGCTCTGTGAAAAGATAATCTGATCACTCAGGCTGTTAGAAGATTTTTCTGTCTTATATTCTCTGCTCTCTGGATATAGAACTCTAGTAATTCTTCAAACTCTGCTTCAGGAAACAATACATAGGCACAGGATTGCAAATTATTTGATGATGAGCTATATTTTTTGTTTCCATCTACCTTATACCAGCTGTCGTCAATGGTTATAAATTTTAACATCGGAAGAACTTTTAGTTATCTGTTCATTTTTGCTCTTATGTTACATTTCAACACTACCTCTTAAAACCAACAAATTTAAAGTAGTCTAGCTCTAAGGAAGAGGCTGCAATTGAAAGTTTCCAAGCTGAATAATTTGTTGGGTTTTTTAACATTTTAAACAATGTGCTGTACCTTTAAGGTAACAATGATATGCTGGAAGCAGTACTTTGATGTCAAGCATTCCCTTTAACATTTGAATATTTTCAAATAGCGTTTAAATTTTAGTGCTCTAAGATTTCCTGGAACTGAATGGCCTGTAGTCTTCTGTCTACTTACACAAACCCATGAACTGCCATGTCCTGTTACATTACTATAACATCAATTTAAAAGAATTTATCAGTTAGGTTGTGAGGCTGCTTCAAACAATATGAAAGGAGAGAAAACACTCACGGGTTCAGGTATTAGAGTTGCTTAAATATATATTTGAAGATACTCTAACATGGAGGCTGTTAAAAATTGGAAGTTTGTTTATGGATCTTGAATATATTCACGAAGTTGTTTGAATGGCATTCACGGAATTCATATAAATTTTTAAAGCAAGATTCCACTACTTTATTACACATTTTCTGGTTACAAAGACTTATTTAACAGGAGAATTCCCATTCTTAGGTCTATCTACAGAAGGACATAGATGCAGATCTACATACATATGTACACAAATACATATGCATTGTTTATTGGTCAAAGTTTAATCAAACAGCTTTCACCAAAGATGATCTAGTGACGGAATGAGCTTTTAGAGGAATTCTCACTATGTTCTTTTTTAAGCTCTCTGTATAGTCCATGGAGGAAAATAAATCTCTTCAGAGAGCATCATAAGGACCTCATAACATGCTCTTGGACCAAACATCTCATGGTACTGGTTACTCAAGTGCTGGCAGCCGAGCTTCTCTCATTCCCTTTCCTTTCCCTGTCCACTTTCCAAGAAGAAGAACATTCACCTTCCTAAAGCACACCTCCAGAACTCTGCCAGCCTCCCGTCGGTGTTTTGGATGCCAGTCTCTCCAAAGAGGAGACACTCACCCAGCAGCTGCTGTCTCAGTAGTCAGAACGTGTTTTCCTTGAAATCAGCTCATATGTTCAATCTAAAAAACAATATGGATTCATACCATATCCTTCCGCAGCTCTGGGTCAGTCATCAGGTTTATCAGACATTTTTCCAGGCACCACAGTCCTCTCAGGACAAGGTATTACCAATATTCCTACATAACACACTAGAATTCAGTAAGTATAAGCCAAAGTTAAAAAAAAAAAAATCAGCTAATTGCATCCAGGTTCAGAAGGCAGGCTTTTTTAGTGTTCCCTAGAGTACTGAATGCTACACTTAAGCTAAAGTGAAAGATGTGAAATGTTGAGTTTTCAGTATCAACTATAACTTTACTGAGCTAAAAGAGCAAAGCCTTTATATGGAGTATATGCCTTTCCAGGTGCAACAGCTCTTGCTTAGACTTTCAATGAGTGCAACATGCAGAGCCCATATTCTATTTCAGCAGGGAGTGTAACTTCACTTTCAACTTCTGTGTTTAAATTTCAAAATATACCATCCTATTAGGATAATATGTGGATCTAATTTTCCCTGTTAAAGAAATTATATGAAGTTGATTACACTTTTATAAACACACATTAAAAAGCACTGGTTCAGTTTTCATCTCCAGCATTACACTAATGTTTTTCACATAATTTTTTTTCATTCCCCCTCAAGATTTCTTTGAGTCCCCTTTCCATGGTGTAGTGGGTTTCTGTGGCTGCACTTTGGTAGTGGGAGGGGGGCTACAGGGATGCCTTCTGTTAAAAGCTGCCAGAAGCTTCCCCTATCCCTGGAGCCAATGCCAGCCGACTCCAGGACCGACTTCCTGCTGCTGGCCAAGGCCAAGGCCAAGCCAATCAGGAGTAATAGTAATGCCTCTGTGATAACATATTGAAGAACAGAAGGTTGTTGCAGAAAGAATTCCAGCCAGGGAAGAGCAGAGTGAGAACATGGGAACAACAAGGTAGACACCGAGGTCATTGCAGAAGGAGGGGCAGGAGGTGCTCCAGGTGCCGGAGCTGAGGCCCTGCAGCCCGTGGGGCAGCCCATGGTGGGGCAGCTGTGCCCCTGCAGCCCATGGAGGGACATTGGGGTGCAGAGACCCCCCTACAGCCCATGGAGGAGCCCATGCTGGAGCAGGGGGATGCATGAAGGAGGCTGTGACCCCATGGGAGGCCCAAGACGGAGCAGGGTCTTGCCAGAGACCTGCAGTCCGTGGAGTGGGAAGCCCACTCTGGAGCAGGTGTTTCTCAGGTAGGAATTGTGGCCCCCTGTGGGGGACCCACACTGGTACAGCTCATTTGTGAAGGACTGCACCCCATGGAGGAGTGACCCACGGGACAGGAGTTTGGGAAGAACTGCTGCCTGAGGGATGGACTCATGCCAGAGAGGTCCATCAGGGGCTGTCTCCTGTGGGAGGGACCCCACGGGAGCAGGGGAAGGACTCCTCTCTCCGGGCAATGGCAGAATCAAAAACTGACCATAACCCCCATTCCCCGTCCCCCTGCACTGCTGGTGGCGGGGAAGAGGGAGAACATGGAAGAAGGGGTAGGAAGGGTAAGGTGGTTTTAAGACTGTTTTATTTCTCACTCTTTGGCTCTTATTCTGTTAGCAATAAATTTAAATAATATCCCCACTTTGAGTCTATTTTGCCCATGAAGGTAATCAGTACCTGACCTCTCCCAGCTGTCATCTCAACTCATGAATCCTTAGCTTTTTTTCCTCTGTCCTCTGTCCAGTTGCAGAGGGAGAGTGAGAGAATGCCTTTAGTGGGTACCTGGCAACTGGCCAGGGTCAACCTACTGCACATGGTGATAATGAAGCATTTATTAGCTACTCTGTTTGCCAAATAGGTGGTTGTTCCAGTCAAGGAACTCAAATTTCATACATTAAAATTACTTAGGATTGTTACTAATGTAAGATAATGTAAGGAAAGCGTACACTTGTTCAATACATTGGGAAGATTCATGTATTATGATTAAGTTACAATATCTTCACTTTGTACAAATTCCATAAAAATATTTCTCTCTGAATATTTATATACAAGAGAATAAAAAAGAATCTCAAAACTTGTTCTGTATTGCTTTTAAATAGTGTTCATATATGTGCTTACAAGCTTATATGTATGAGTGCCTATGTCTCTTTTTCCACACTTATACGATCACCATTGTACCTATACGTTACAGTAAAACCTTCCACATCTCTGATGTCAAGATAGTAATCCATGAAAAATCAATGAACAGTTTTTAAATAACTCTAATCCCTTACTGAATGCCTGTTAAATTGCATGCGTGATACTCTGGGTCATGGTTACACCCCAGCTGGCAACCAAACACCACACAGCCACACTATCACTGCCACACCAGCAGGATCAGGCAAAGAATCATAAGGGTAAACACTACAAAACTTGTGGATTTAGATAAAGACAGTTTAATAGGGAAAGCAAAACCATGCACACAAGGAAAGCAAAACAAAGAATTGATTCACTGCTTCCCATGGGCAGGCAGGTGCTCAGCCATCTCCAAGAACAGCAAGGCCCCATCACATGCAATAGTGACTTGGGAAGACAAACACCATCACTTCTAATGTTCTCTTTCTTTCTCCTTCTTCACCATGCTATTTATAATGAATATGACATCATTGGGTGTGAAATATCCCTTTGGTCAGTTTGGGTCACTCAACCTGGATGTGTGTCCTCTCAACCTTCCATGTGCCCCCAAACTCCTCACCATTGTAGCCATATGAAAAGCAAAAAAGGCTTGGCTCTCTGTAAGTCCTGCTCAGCAATAGCAAAAAAATCTCTATATCTCTACACTGTGTTCAGCACCAATCCAAAACATGGCCCCATAGCACAGACATTGTGAAGAAAATTACCCCAGCCAAAATTAGAACACTCTCAGATTGAGCTTAATATATTAAATACAGAGAAAAACTCAGAGCACCACAGTGATTTTAACATATGAGTTTACAGAAATAGTAGTTGGGGGTGGAGTGTGTTTTGGTTTGAAATTGCATTAAAGCGATGAAGAACCAGATTTGCAAGGTATGGTTTTCCTAGGTGATGGCATCTTTTATTCCTATTGAAATATATAGGAGTTAGGGACTTCAAAGTTCTTGCAGATGTTTAGTGTTAGCTCATCCTTATTTCTCTGAGGCTGAGAAAAGTGTAAAGGTACTTAATTTTTTAGCTAATTAGTGTAGGGGCTTTGTCATCTGTCTATTTCTTTTCTTTCACACCTATTCTTTTCTATTGCTCCTGCAGGATTGCCTTTGTAATTTTCTTAGCACCAGGGTTAAAAGTGGTGGCAGCTTCACCACAGCAACGCATCACTACCGAAAAAACAACTGCCTTGGTGTGCTAGTTCATCAGTGTCATTTCATGCTGGACCCTCTCTGGCTTCTTACATGGAAACTCCCTTCCTGGTCTGGTGAATATTAAGAAATCCTTTTTGGGACAGTTCACGTTGTCTGAGGTTACAGTTCAGAATAAGAAAGAAAAGATGGGTGAAAACAATTAATGAAAACCATGCCTTGTGAGTTTATCTGTCTTGCAGATGAAACAGAATGATGCAGAAAAAGGAAAAAAAGAGGAGGAAAATGGGAGCAGCCGTAAAATGCCAAAATTTATGACTTTTGGGAAGAATCAAGGGTGTAAGGAGACCTTCTGTCTTTTCATTCCATCTCAGTTAACTTTTTCAGGAACTCTTCTCTGTTGTTTGGAGTTTTATTCCAACTGTGCAAGGAGAAGTGGGGCCAACAAGAAGTAATGTAGCAGTCTAATATAGCTACTCCTTGTATGAAAATGAGGCCAAATGGCTTCTATCAATGTGCTATACCCCCAGGAAAATCAAAATCATTGCCACACAAATTTTAATTGATGCACTTCAAAACAAAAATAAGAAGCAATTAAAAAAAAAATCACTTCATTTTTCTATATTTCTCTGTATATAGAAAATTATGATGAAGTCATCATTTAGTGCAATTGTTTCAATTATATGAATATATTTTGCTTGGAAGTAGGCACATTATACTATGAATATTTCACCGAGCTTCAGAGGTATGAACCTGACTCATAAGATTTGAACTGGGAACCAGAGAGCTGCAGAAGGAAGAACAGCTGACATTTTAAAAGGTGCAGTTTCCTTTCCTGATGAATCTAAAGCTGTAGCTCAGAGACACTTCCTTGAAGCTGAACATACTGATGTATAGTGTCTGCTGAGTATTTGATTGTTTGCTAGTTTCTCAATTAATTTGTATTGCATATAAAGTCAGGTGAAAAGCAAATAGGTGGCTTTCATGCAGGGAAAATTAACTACGCTGTTGTTCCTCCTTTATATTCTGTTTCTCTTTTTATATATTTATTTATTTATTTTTATTCATAGTTTTAGACCTTCAGAGTTGCACCCTGCTTCCAAATGATTTTCTTTCTCAAGCACTCCTCCATTTTAGGCTCCCACTCCTTCTTCCATTCTGCCACCTAATGAAGTACACAAAAGTTTGTGAAAGCCACAGTTAAACCTATTCCGCTAACAAAGACAATTCTGCAATAGGTCTAATGTTGAATATGTTTCAGATTCCTGATAAAACCTATTCATGAAGCAATACATTTACCCACATGGCTGCCACTTGAGGTTTGTGATTACTTAAAAATGTAAGGCAGGGATTGAGCTCTGCATCTGCATGCAGAGAAGTTTTAATGAATACTCCAACTATGGGTCCAAAAGTGTGATGCTTGTGTGCATTCATTGGTACAGGCAAGAACTTTATGGAATGGACACTTACAACGTTATGCTTATTGTTTCTAAATAATTCATTCTGCTATTATTTCTAAATAAATTTATTAGCAGCAAACTCTAATGGAATTGGGAACTCATTCTGTAGATCTTTTCATTATTTGAGATGTAGATGCCAAAATGATAATGCCATAATACCTTGAATAGATAGATGTGCAGGGAGAGAAGATTTCTTAGCAATCAAAACCACTTCTGCCCTTAGACCTCTTCAAATAACTAGTTTGTGAGCCCTGTGTGTCTGATTTACTAAATACACCTTTTGTATATTTGCTCTTTAAACTCAAGTTATAATCATTGTATGCAATATTTACTGTCTGCAGTAAATACAATTAATTAGTTGAAGTACACATAATTTTCATTTTATTTGGTGACTAAATAATTTCTGATTCATTAAATGGTACTGTAGAAAGCCCGGTCAACTAAATGTTCTTTCACTTAACATTGCTAAATGATTGAATAAAAGGAAGTGACGGGTAAATGGTGTGGAAGTAACACTTAACATCACTCTTATCAAAATGAAAGATCTTGAAAGCCAAACCTCATTTTCAGCAGAAAATGAAAAGCCTCAGCAAAAAAAAGATATCCTTTTCTCTTTAGAACAAAAAGACATTTTAAGCAAATATATGCCAGAAATTGCATTTTATGGCAGTTACGGCAGCAACTTCCGGCAGAAGCATTCGTAGTCATTTTGGAGTCATGAAGCATTTACCTACTTCACTATATCCTATAATAAAAGAGAGTTTGAGGGATGAGGTAAGGAGGAAGCATTCTTAGAAATGACTTTCCTAAACTTCCTGTGCCTTCACTACCATATTTTTCCAAGCAAGCCATAGGCAGGAACACACATACTGTCCATAGAGGATATATAATACATATATTTATTTAGTAATAAATTAGTGAGTAACATAAAGATATGTCATAATTCTTGCCAGAATCATGTTTAAAATGTACATATAAATATATGATACATAAATATATATATATACACACACCCATATTCTTATTGAATAAACTGGCCAACAATATACTTTAATTAGTTTTATTAAGAAAATAATTTGTGGCTGGGAGCTAAACTGAAGGAAATGAAATAATGATTAGGGGACTTCCATATGTTTTAGAAGGTTAGGGTTCACCAAACCTCAAGAGAGGACCTGGGTAATGCTATAAAAATAATGAAGATAAAGCACAAAAACTCTACAGAGGCATTCCTAATACTAAAATAACCTGATCAATCCATGGTCTTTGAAACAGGCTTCTCTCACCACTTCACGCAGAAAGTGAGGTGTATTAGCTGTGCACATTTTTGCACGAAGCAGTACCTAATGAAGACAAAACTGAAACCAATGACCAGTTTCTGTATTTTAAGTGCTGCATTTGTGCCAGAGAAGATCCTTGGTTCTTCAGTATGAGACAGTAAGAAGTTCATATGAAGGGTGGACCTGCTGGTCCATTTAAAGTTATAGAAAAAACTTCAGACCATATGATACATATTGGTAAACAATCCCTTTAAAAATACATATAAATAATTTTAAAATATTTCAGACTTGGTTCTTTTTGGAAGAGGCACTTGAGCTGGTCTTGGCAGAACAAATGCTGATGGAAGTGGATGAAACAACCTTGAAGTTATATTGTAAACAGCATTGTTGCCAACTGTGTGTAGTTTATGGGTGCTGATGAGAGGAAGTGGTCACTGCCGGCATCACACCACCATCATCCTGCTGAGTATTAGAGGGAGAAAAAGGCCCTTAAACTTACTGTACTATAATATCCTGTGTCACTCCCTCAGAAGTGGGGTCACATCACTACTTGTCCCCAACCCCTGTGTAATCCATCGGTAGAGTTCTTGGAGCAGCAACACAGGCAATGCCCTCAGGATACTGAGAAGGCTTCTTGGCGTGTACTTCTGAATCATCTTTCTACTTGCAAGACTTTCATCTCAGAATGCTTTTTCAGATGATTTTTTAACAAAATTAAAAAACACGAAGTATATGTAGAACCACGAACCACTGGCTGGAGCAAAACTCTGCAAAAAAAGAGGAGTTCAGACAGGTTGCTTATTTCAATGTAGAATCACTTGAAGCACATAACATTATTTATAAACTACTGACTTCTTAATATGTCATCTCATTCATTACCATGAAATTATAAGGTTAAAAAAAATTTTTTTTTACAGATTCTCCATTTGTTTAGGTTTTCAAGGTAGTGAAACTTTTATGCCTGTATAGCTTTCCATTGGAAAGATAGAGACCTAGCTGCATGCTATTTGATGCAAAATTGAGGGCACATAGTTCATAAAAGTATTACATATGTTATAGAAGAAAAAAAAATTACAATTCTATTACCTAACACACATTTACTAAAGTTATATCAATAGAAGGAATAAACCATAGTCAATGTAACAATCTTTTGGCAAAAGAGTAAATAAATAATGTATAAATACACAATGGATTTGAAAGATAGAAAGAAACAGAAATACACAGGTATTTTTTTCAGGAAATTATAATAGTTGAATGCTTTCAGTTCTGTACAATAATTTATGTGATCTATTTCCTAATGATCAAGAGGAGCCTAACAATTCCACAAATAAAAAAAAAGAAATTTTTTTCTTTGAATTAACTTTGGGTTTTGAAGCGCTGTTCAGTAGTTATTTCTGCTGCTGAAGCAAAACTATTTAATCTGTGATGTCTGACAAAGCAATTTCCTTTCCTGCTCCTTTTTCAGCTGAAACACTCAGAGCCTGATTTCCATCAGTGAAATCTCTTAGGTGGCTACAATTGTGTACCAGCTCTTCACTGCAGTTAATAGATAGATAGATGCAGAAGTGGTGACATCTTAAATTTTAACTTGTGTCTTTTTACTTACCCAGAAAATAGATAAAACTGGTAAAAATCTGAGCCATAAAGCTACAGCAAATTCCTGCTTTGTCTTCATTCAAAGGCAGATATGACCTGCATGTTGACCAAAGCTCCTGAGTCTTGTCTCTTCTCTCTGCCACCATGCTGTGTGGCTCTTAGTAACACATGCTTCAGTTTCCTCATCCATAATATAAAAGTATCATCAAACCTCCCCTGAGAGAGGCAGCAAGGGCTCATAGGGCATGAAAAGGACTCTCCATAAAATGTCTGGTTATTGCAAGCAATTAACTTCATTAATACACAGGCACACCAGTACTAAGTTTTGTATCCAAAAGAGATAGAAATGTTCAGTTTCTCCTTATTTTTTTGGCACAAAAAGGACATAGCCCACTGTAACTTGCATAACACAAGGAGAGGCTGAGAACATGCCTTAACTAGAGAAGCTTTTTTCTAGCGATTATCAACTGCGCTATCATGACCAACTATTTTTGAAACAATTCAAGGAAGGATGAAGAATCATAACTGAGCTGTGAAGAGAAAGAGCAGGGCTTATGAAAGATGTTAGATGGTGTTTCATGTGGAAACAATAGAGTGCATAAAGTCCTAGAGAGTCACATTTTTTGTTATTTTTTTTAATAAAGGTGACAGCTTATCCATATGTCAGAGAAGCAGTAGTTTCTGGGTAGCTAAGAGGGTCATCCATAGGCAAAAGTAATTGCAGCATTTTTACCTAGAAGCAATGAAACATAACTCAGTGGTAGAGAATTGCAATATAGGTGTTTATATGAACCTGAATAACAAGTTTACAAAGCCTCACAACTGTCTAAGTGTCCTTCTAGGAGTGGGGGTTTTTTTCTGTAAAACAAGAGTTTGGGAGAGATTAATCCCTGAAGCCCTTCTCTTTTGCTAAGAGATCGGAGTGCTTCACCAACACACCATTACCAAAAGTAGGGATTATTAGATATTGCTTTTTGATTGCTTTCTGGGGGAAAAAAACTATTTATACTATTTATTATGGTATTTGCTTATTTTAAGCTGTTTCATGAATGTATTGTGTTTTGACTTTCTAATAGTGACTCATGCTGTGGTGTTAATCTGATTTCAGCAATTCTGTGAGTAAGAAGCAATTTTCAGCATTTTTATCTGTCTCTACTGAAATTGCTGGAGGCTGAATTTTTTCTTTGTGGAACCCCTTCCCTGAGACACCTTTGGTGAAATTTCAGACTGTCAGGATGTACAAGGCTTTTATCAATATGCCGTCAGAAACTCCCACGTTGTAGGACATTTGCACTAAGATGCACTAAGATCTGCAGTAAGAGTTTTTAGTAATGGATGCCTTTATCAGGGAAGAGAAAGATCAAAACAGTTAAAATTTTAAGATCACCCACAGCTAGTGATTTAGGGCATGTTGAGTATGTTTGAGCTTTCCTTGTGTTAACCTTCAGCACTTCAGGGAGAGCAGTGCTTTTTGTTGTATTGGATTTTCTCTGTGAATACTCCATGGATATTGTCAAGAAAAAGAGATGTTTCTTTGTTGTTGACTGACAAGTAGGGATATGAGCTGAGTGAAAAGAGACACAAGTGCTGGTTGTTGGAGACATAAGGCAGATTTGAGACTAGAAGAACACTTCAGCAGAAGCAGCTAGAAGTTTGCAGAAGCAGCTTCCAAAACCTGCCTTTTGGTAGGACCTTGGAGGATTGAGTGCTTTAATAAGTAATATTACCAGGGCCCTGGTTGGAATCTGACTGAGAGAATATACATAGAGAGAGGCATTTTCTTGACCTTTAGACAGAGAAATAGATGATGCCACTTCCAACCTTGGGTCATCCCTCTGCCTCCTCTCATCTCCTGCTCAGGCTCACCAGGGTCACCTTTAGGAGGTGGTAGTTCCTTTCTGTGCTCTCTGCACAGACACGCAATTACATCCTTTGACATCTAGTTTTTCACCAGCCAGTAGATTCAAAGGAGAAGGAAGCCCTAGTATTGGAACAGAAAGAAGATGTTAGACATCTGCCTTCAAAAAGCTCTAGTTCTGGTTACTTTCTTCTAAAAGTGGTGCTGTTTGAGAGGCACAGTCAAACTCTGTAGCTCCCATACAGGCAAATTCAACACCCATTCCTCAAGGGCAATGGCTATCTCCAGCAGGTAGTACTTGCAGTTGCCTGACAACACTTATTGCAGAATGGCAAATTAAACTTTTTGTGCTGGGTGAACAACAGCAAAGCAAAGTTAAATGGGTGTTGAGTGTCTTCTTTTTCTTACTGTGAATGGAGACAATTTTTCACCGGTGAAGCTACTTTGTACTCAATAAAACGAAAATTTGCTCATTATGATGGCTAAAGACAGTTGGAGTTCATACAACCTGTTCCAGTTCCCAGGACACTTCTTTGCAGGTTGCTATTTAGCCACGTTAGAGAAGAAAAAGCTTCTGGGAGGTGAGAGACTGCAGGAAAGGAAACTAGGTTATGGAGCAGATCATCCTGTGTGAGATCACAGATACAGGATGGACAAGGGATCAGAGCCAGCCAGCACAGGTTTAGGAAGGGCAGTTCCTGTCTGGCCAACCCAATCTCCTTTTATGATCAGGTGATCTGCCTGGTGGATGAGGGGAAGGCTGTGGATGTGTCTATCTAAACTTTAGCAAAGCCTTTGACTCTGTCTCCCACAGCATACTCCTGGAAAAGCTGCAGCCCATGGCTTGGACAGGGGCACTCTGTGCTGGGTTAAGAACTAGTTGGAGGGCCAGTCCCAGAGAGTGCTGGTGAACGGGACTGCATCCAGCTGGTGGCCGGTCACCAGTGGTGTCCCCCAGGGATCAGTGTTGGGCCCAGTTCTGTTTAATATCTTTATTGATGATCTGGATGAGGGGATTGAGTCCATCATCAGCAAATTTGCAGATGACGCAAGCTAGGGGGAGTGTTGACCTGCTGGAAGACAGGAGGGCTCTACAGAGGGACCTGGACAAGCTGGAGAGATAGTCTGATTCCAACAGGATGAAGTTCAACAAGGCCAAGTGCCGGGTCCTGCACTTTGGCCACAACAACCCCCTGCAGCGCTACAGGCTGGGCACAGAGTGGCTGAAGAGAAACCAGACAGAAAGGGATCTGGGAGTTTGGATCGACAGGAGGCTGAACATGAGCCAGCAGTGTGCCCAGGTGGCCAAGAAGGCCAATGGCATCCTGGGCTGGATCAAGAACAGTGTGACCAACAGATCCAGAGAAGTGATCCTTCCCCTGTACTCAGCACTGGTGAGGCCACACCTGGAGTGCTGTGTCCAGTTCTGGGCCCCTCAGTTCAGGAAGGATATTGAGGTGCTGGAGCGGGTCCAGAGAAGAGCAACGAGGCTGGTGAAGGGACTCGAGCACAATTTCTATCAGCAGAGGCTGAGGGAGCTGGAGTTGTTTAACCTGGAGAAGAGAAGGCTCAGGGGAGACCTCATCACTCTCTACAACTCCCTGAAAGGGTTTTGTAGCTCTCCCAGGCAACCGGCAGTAGGTCTTAAGCTGTGCCAGTGGAGGTTTAGGTTGGATAGTACAAAGAAATTTTTTACAAAGAGACTAATCAGAGATTGGAATAGGTTGCCCAGGGAGGTGGTGGATTCACTGTTCCTGGAGTTTTTAAGATGGGACTGGATGTGGCACTTAGTGTCATAGCCTAGTAATTGTGGTGATGTTGGAACAAGGGTTGGACTTTTGAACTTGATGATCTTTGAAGTCCTTTCCAACCTGGTCAATTCTATGATTCTATGAATGTGATATATTCTGCTGCGTGGAAGAAAACTAGCACAAGAACAGATATTCTAGCTGAGAAGCCAAGCTGGCTAAATACTGAGTATTTTAGAACAATTCACTCTACTTTCTGCCTTTAGAAAAAGGTGAATTTATTTTCCTAAATAAAAGAAATTAAAAAATTATGCTTGGACTGATTTTTTTTTTTCCCCACAAGGGGAAGTTTTGATATTGGAGATGCTATTCCACTATTTTTCAGGGAGACCCTTTAAACTTCAGCAAAAAATTGTAAAAGGTGAAGAAAGATAAGAGAGAAGCCAAACTTTGTTAATAAGAACTGGGATGAATTAGCAAATAGAACTATCTTCTGCAACGCACCCTTCCCTCCTTGCCTGGCTCTCTGGCAGACAGAGTTTTGAGAAGCCAGTCAGCACTATGTCTGACAGCAGTAATTCACTGAAAACTACATGACTGTAGCTACAGGCAGGGCTGTGTATCCCCTCAGGCTTGACTGCTGCTGCAATTGGCTTTACTAGGGTAATGCTGCAACCCAGAATTGTTGCATAAATTTGGAGGAAGAGGGAGACGGGCAGGACCTGGTTCTAGCCCTAGTCTCTGTATCACCATCCTGCAGATGAAAGCAGGAAAGACAGCTGAGGCAGAAACTAAAACCAGTGCAGTTTCCTAACCAGGTCTACCTCTATCACCTTTGGGAAGGAAGAGAAATAAAACCGAGGCTGTATTTCCACCAGAATGCAGAGCTGACAGTGTGCAATGCTTCCCCTGCCCTCCATGTCTTCACACACCTTTTCTTCAGGAAGTTGTATGTGCTCTAAAGAAAATGTATCCCCCTTTCAGTTCCCACCACAAAGATTTCAAAGAAAATGTGCTTCATCTAGTTCTGTCTGCTTTGCTGTGAGCACAGTCAGTTCATCCCTCCTTGGTGTGGTTTTTTGGAGCCCAAGGTGATGGCATGGCTAATAGGTTGTCCTTTGAGAAGACACTTCATGGGGAAGACTATCCAAAGCAAAATCATCGCCCCTGGCTGAAGATCAGATAGAGTCTCTAAAGGACTGCTGCACAGCAAAGCTATAAGCCGTCCGCTGACCACCCTGTAGGCTATAGGGTAGGTGGTGTGTGTTAGCTGGATATACAAAGCACTTGTTGCAAACGTGACCTTGCAGCATGTTTCTGCAGAGATCTCTTTGCTCCTCACAAGCTACCTCATTGCTTGGAGAGCATCCAGTGGGATTAGGATGGATTAGCCCCCCACAGAGGAGCATGCACTGCATCACTAGGGCAGCAGAAGTGGGAAGTAGTATTCATCCATTGGTAGGACTACAAAGGAAAGGTGGACTCACTGAAGCTCTTAGGGAATTTTCCTATGTCCCTCGTGAGCTTTTGGAATGAAGGTGGGAATTTATATTATTTCATCACCTGCTCCCTTTCAAAATGCAGACACATTACCAGACCACACCCCCTAAAAATCAAAATATTAGATTTTGCAAGCAGCATGTAAAGAATTCATATCTCTCGCTGAGTTTATCACCTAACACAGGCAATGATGATAAAGTAACAAATCTGGAGGGTGCACACTTTCACATGCCACTATCAAGTTCGTGTCAGTGGCAAAAGCTAAAAGGAGGCTCTGTAGCAGGCTTGTCTTCTACATCATCAGAAGAAAGTCCAGAATCAGACCATTTCTGATAGCAAACACTCTCCTTGGTCTTTAAATTTCTTTAGAAATCTGCTATGCAAAAAATTGTCACACAGAAAACAATATTAATAGACTGCATTAGGGTTTCCCCAAACTACTACAATTGCTGCTAAAGGGACTGTTTAACAGAAGGAAGGGTCTGTGCAGGTGACACCACCCCAACAGCAGCAGCAGCAATTATTAGTAGTGAACAAGACATATAATACAAAACTGGGATTTAGAAGGTCTTGTCTGTGGTAAAATCACACCTGTAACAGGGGATGGAGTTACAACATAGTTATCCCCTGACTTAAATACAATATGGTCCTATTCTCAGTGTTAATGGGTCCGTAACTATCTTCCATGGCAAGGCTTAAAGGTTAAGGTTACCAGCCGCACTCCCCGGTGAAACTGTGTTGTAAGTGTCCAGTGTCACAATTGTATTTCTAGTATAGACAAACCCTATATAAGCTAGATGCTATACATCTCTCCTTTTCTCTCCATCCTCCTTGCGTATGCACACATACTTTGTCCTAGGGATATCTCCAGAGAGCCCTGCTTCTGCATTTACTGCAATAGGATTTGCTTTGATATGATGGAAGGGTCATTGTCTATAAAAATCAGGAGATCAAAAGATTCACAGTTAACTTGTCACTGAAACACTTTATGACAAAATTTGAAAGAAAGAGCCAGGCCTGTCTTCTCATTAAGCAGTGACAAAGCAAACGTTTTTTCATTGACGGTTCCAGGACTATAATTGCTATTTTGCTGTTTACTCAGGCTCCTTCATCAAATATACCTGACACTTCAACTCTGTGCAGCTAGAGAAAACGGTGTCAGTTTTATAAAGGAAGAGTTGAAAATAAAAATAAAAATTAAAAAAAAAAGAGGGAGGCAGTCTGATATTTACAATAGTTGTTAATACTCAGTTACCTTTCAACTGTTTGACATGTACTATGCAAATGCTGGCTGTAAGACAAAGGCAGGAAAAGAAGAGTGGGAGCCACCCTGGTAGTGGCATATTGCTAGGGATTTGAACACCATTCTTCTGATCAAGTGATGGAGACATGTACGAGCTGCAGCTTCATCTTTTTGCATTAATAGAGTCCGTTCACATGTTGGTGCTATGTGCTTTGTAAATGGCAGGTTTAAGAAGCACTGAGACAACAAGAAAAAACACTAGAAGTCAGAAGGCTAAGGGAATTAATTAAAAATGCTCTGGTTCAGGGTCTGTACACTTCAATATCTTCCAGGTTCCTGTGACATCTTTTTTTATAGGGCATTCAGTACCAGTTTTCATTGTTATGCCAGCAATTCTTCACCAAATTCTTCCTGCTCCATCAGCTGATTCTGACAGAAGGTCTCAGCTCTGCCGGCTTGCCAGCTGAAGAGAATGTCAATGGATTTCTCGCAGATCTTAGCTAAAACAATGAAAATTGGCACCCTCCTAATTTATTAAAAACCTGCTCTGGATTTTAAAGTGGGGTTTTTTCTCCCCTTCTGGACTGATCTAGTCATCCCTTCTAAAGTTAGTTTCTTTAATGCTAAATGATGTTGCAGTCATGGAGAAAATAGCTCATTGCCTCAGGCACCTGGTATTTCATAGCATTATTCTAGAAATTGTTGCTGAAGAACGTACACAACACAACAATGGTGAAGGATCTCAACACAAAGTTTGCCTCTTTTACTTTATCGCCTAAAAATAATGATGGACCAAAACACTGTGTGATTCAGCCAGATAGAAATGCCAGATAACCATATTATCCTGCCTTTCAGAAACAATTAAATCCACACTTCTATTAACACAAAAATATCTGAAGGGTTTCATGACTGCTTCAGATTTCATATCTATTCCATTGTCTCACGTCAAACATGGAACAATCTTCACGTTTCTTGAGGCACAAAGAGAAAAACGGGGCATCTCCTCTTGCAATTCTGCAACAGCAGACAAAATGAGCATTGAAGACAGGGGAAGATGGGAAGAAAGGAGGGAAGCCATTCAGGCAAGCAAACCTTAAGAAAAAGATTGTTTGTTATTGTAACATGAAGGAGAACCCCAAAATGTGTGAGATATATCCCACTATTTCCTTTTATGCTGTTAGCAGCTACACATGAAGAGATTGCTCTTGACCCAGTGTCCATTTGTGAGTGGGAGGAGAGGAACCAAAGGCATCCGTGCAAGGCTCAGTTATCTCTTATTGAGACAATTATGCCAACACCAAGGTGTGGCATTTCAAAGTGTGGCAGATCAAGAGCTTATTTAAAATCCTTCTGGGTTTTGCATCAGCTAGTAGTCTGTCTTTTTATCTGATAAAGCTGTTAAACGTTGTGGTGTTAAATGAATTAGATAAACCTTGGATAAATAGGTGGGAATGTGGCAAACTATTAGCATATGTTAAAGACCATTAACTAGGAATCAAAGTGCTTTGCTGAATGACACCTTTCAGGTATCTGTTGCAGGGAAATGTTGTGGAAACTGTGTGTCCCAGGCTGTACTTGGCTCCCAGTGCCCAGACCACAGAGAAAAAAACCTTCCCCCCTCCCTTTGCCTCTCTTCAGACAGACCAAAAAGACTATACAAAATCAAAAGAACCCAAACCAAACCAAATTCCAAGTAACACACATTTATATACATACATATTTAGAATTATATACAAGATATCACCCACAGAGAACCTCCCAAAAGGGAAGAAGAAAGAGAAAGGAAAAGGGAAAAAAGGGAAAAAGGGACAAAACCCAAATACTTTCCTCGAGATAGCAGAGAGCCGCACCAAGAACTGCTGGCACTATCCGGTTCTCCAGGCCAACCAGGCACCCTTGGCCTCACTCCTTCACCAGAGCAGAACGACAGCAAAGAACCTTCGCTTTCAGTCCGCTGAAAGAAAAAGAGCGAGAGCTTCCTCTCCCTTCTTGTTTATAGCCTTACTTATGTAAAAATCATATGGAATACTGGGAATATGGCCTCAGTTCCTTGGTTACAACCTAGTTACCAAGAAGGGCCTGGCCTCAAAACCACTACACTGTGATATAAAAATCATGATAAAATTCAGGCTGAAATTCATAGGTAAACATGCTGCTTGCAAAAGTGGATTTAGGAGTCAATGTAACCAATGAAAATTGAGCAGTGGATTAGTTGCTTATCTCTCAGGTGTTTTCTCTAATGCAATAGTCGCTGTCCATGCTACTATATTTTTGTTACAAGTAATTCGAAGATTTGAAACACATTGCAGAAAATTTTAAATTTAAGCATATGAGCTACCTAAAACAGGATGAATAGCAGACTGTACTATATGTATTGTTAATCCTGTCAGTAGTTTGCATCCTATAAATATTCAAAATAGTAACCTCTCACCACAACTGATTTATATTTTGCAGTGGTCTACTAGATCTTCTTTGTGGGGAGAAGCAGCAATAGAGAAGGCTCAAGTGTGTGGCTTCCACATATTAAATTTACAAGAAAGTTTTTACATTAGTTTGAGAGAGGGTTGGAGGTCACCTAATGTATTCAAACCAGGAGCAATGTCAAATGCACTCAGCTCTCACATATTTGAAAGTGAACTTTTTCAGAGTACTCACAATCTGTGAGAGAGTGGACTGGAATTGGGGTGGGCTCATCTGGGGGTTCCATTTTTGGAATGATTCTTCCAGCAATTATAAGCATAGTCCTCCCTAGCCATTTAGGTAATTTAATATTATTAAATGTTTCTAAAATAAGAATTGGGTTATAAAGTATATCATTTAGCTTAAGAGTAATTTGTTCCATTATTTAAATTTTCCCAAAGGACTTTATAGTGGCACAGTCTAACAGTATATGTGCAGTACTACTGTGCCCATTAGACTTGAGACTGCAATTGCAGAAGATGCCATCATAACAGCTTAGATAGGTTAACACATGGATTTTATCATCTTAGAGGTGTTTTACAACATAAACAACTCTATGATTTCTAGCTCATGCATTTTTCCCCCCTTATAATCATAGTCAGCTATGGTACCCAGCACAGACCAAGATCAACACTTTTTCCCACATCTGCATAAAGGTTTACTGTGGAGAGTGATCCAGACTGTGTGAAAGAACATGCCTGAGATATGTTTGTGTGAGTGAAGAAGTCAGCAAATACAGATGGCTCCTTTTTAGCCTCTCCTTCATTATGAAAAGAAGCTTGATGAGAAATATTATTTGAAGATATAATGCCAGAACATCAAAACCAGGAATACCTCGTTCTTTAAGACCATAACATGTCTCTTACCTTAGCTCTCTTTCCCACTGTCATGTCTTGATCCCATTCTAATGCTGCTAGCCTCAAACTCTACTTTTTTTTTTTTGCTTAATTCCCTATACTTCTTCAGCTCTCTTACCCTGCATCAATGGTATAACTCTATATTAAAACTGTTGTTGCACTCTGCTTTTTGGCTTGGTTATCTTGAGTTACACAGTGGGAAAATATAACCTATAGCAGATGAATTAATAATAACTTATTGATTCATTTGTTAATATTTTTCCCAAGTTTGAATCATACCCCTAAATTGTCATAAAACTATGTTTTTAACAGTATGATTCTTCATCCAGACATGACACAGTTGACTGTGGATCTGAAAGATGCTATAAACTTTGTTTCACCGGGCAAAGTAATGTTTTCAAGAACTTTTAGCACCGAAACCATTGGTGTGCTGAGACAAGGCACAACTTCCAGCTGAATCAGTTATGAACAGGTGATAGAGGCTGCCATGGTGCTGAAAGTGAATTAATTTGAAAAGTAAAATTAAGATCCTCCACCCTCAGGGACATTTAAATAATTATTTTACATATGAGTAAATTACTCCTGAACAGGTAAAACTCCCCAGGTAATCTCTCTGAACAATATCTTTTCTTTGGAGTTTCCTCTGGAAATATTTTCTACAATTCTGGTTCATGTCTAGGTGCTCATGGCAAGTGGGGTTCTAGCCTAATTATTTGATGGGATCAAAATTTTAACTATTTGATTTGATAATTTTCCTGTCGAACTGGTAGCTCATTCCTTCCCCATTCTCCTTGGAGATGTATTACTAGAAATAAAAAATTGCAGAACAGATGCTTTTGAAGAGAAAACACTGCTTATAATTTTTAGTCCTCTAAGAGACACCTGTAAGAGCAAACTCACACTGCTTTGTGGTCTACCCTGCTAGCTAGAGGGCTGGCATTCCCTGGGGACACATTCCCTCCTAATATTTCTTTCCCTAGTGATATGGACTCAACTGCAGTGTTTATGTTTTAGGTTTCCGTACAATACCTCAAACCCTGTGGTGAGCCCAAGGAATTAAGGAAAACTACTAAAGCTTTAATAAATGAAAGCAGGCAATTAAAACATTATCTTCCCATCAGGAACTGAGTACTTCCTGTTGTGTTTAATTCTCTGAAATTCAGCCCTTTTTCCATTGAGTTTAACCCAGCCATAGGTAGAGTCACCAGAATGAAAATTTCTATGATAAGATGCTTGAATAAATACAAACATCAAGTATATAAAGAATGTCAATGATTTTGATTTGAGTAACTAAATTTAAGCACATTCTTAAGAAATCTGCTTATTGTATGCACGCTGACATAAGCATAGTTGGAAACGCGTGCTTGTGTCTTGGAGATTTTTTGCTGAGTCAGAATAAATGTTACATCTCTAAAGTGAAATTTCAGGCTGGGGTCGCCCATTCTTTACTCTGTGTCATAAATGTGCAGGAAGACCAAGACTATGACTTTTTCATCAGCAAAAAAAATCATTTTGACCATGAACTATACCATTAACTCCTCTAGAAATTCTTGTACTACGAATATGAACATTTTGGCTTAAGATACAGATCCTTTGTTCTTAGAGATTGTTATTTTCATTTTCCAAGTGGCTTTTTCTTGCTTTTTTTTTCTGTGACTTGGAGTCTTCAGGACAGACTTATAAATTAAGGTCTCTCACATGTTCACAACCTACCAGGTTGTGCCAGGTTTGATAAAATTTTTACAATTGTGGCCTTTGAATAAGACCAAAGTTCTTTGATACTCTTAGTTATTCCTCATTATAGAGGGGATTTTAAAACATTTTACTCTTACTTTCAAATGTCACAATCAAGTTAAATTTACAACTTGCCTTTTTTTTTTTTTTTTTTTTTTTTTTTTTTTTTTTTTTTTTTTTTTTTTTTTTTTTTTTTTTTTTTTTTTTTTTTTTTTTTTTTTTTTTTTTTTTTTTTTTTTTTTTTTTTTTTTTTTTTTTTTTTTTTTTTTTTTTTTTTTTTTTTTTTTTTTTTTTTTTTTTTTTTTTTTGTAGCTTACATGATTTTCTTTCAAGTGTCTTTGTTTCACATTAGTTTTTTTGATTAACCAAGTCCAGGAAATATATGTTGAAATGTGGCTTGGGTCCTTCATTTTACTTATACTGTACCCTTAGAATTTTTGTATTTCTGTAACCAGCTGCACTATCAACTAGTTAGTTATGATGTAACTCTTTTCAGTTTTTATAGAGCAGTCATCATGCTGTGATACCTTGTAGTTTCGTACTGCTGCTAGCACTATTACAATACCTATTGATATAATGGTAAAATCTCTGTGTTCCCAAAATAACCTCTAAATGATTTCAGTATTATGGAGCTTTTTATTGAGGACAAAACATCAAATTGCCTTTATGTTGTTGATCTTAACTTCTGTGCGTGGAACTATTTTCTCTCAACACGGAGAGGCAGAACTGTGCACGTGGTGTGTGCAGACTGTGCTTTGGTAGATATGCTGGCAGAATCTTGCTCATCCACCCATCAGTTTATCATATGTGCAAAAGCTGCTGCGGCGAGTTAGACGAAATGGCTAGTGGGAATCACCAGAGGCCAACAGGGAGCAGAGTCACAGCAAGGCAAGCAGTTGGTAACACTTTATCATAGAATCACAGAATCTTAGAACCTTTTGAGTTGTAAGGGATCCTAAAGATCACCTTGTCCAAGCCCCCTGCCATGGGCAGGGACACCTTCCATTAGACCAGGTTGCTCAAAGGCCCATCCAGCTTGGCCTTGAACACCTCCAGGGGTGGTGCATCCACAGCTTCTCTGAGCAACTTGTGCCAGTGCCTCGCTACCACCACAAAGAATTTCTTTCTAACATCTAATATAACTCTGCCCTCTTTCACCTTGAAAACACTCCCCCTTGTCCTGTAACTCCATGCCCTTGTAGCCCAGACTTCAGAAGGGGGCAGCTAAAATAACCAGTGACAAAGTGTTGCCCAGCTTTTCTTGGTGGTCTAGATAGGTAACAGAGAGAAATTATTTGCCCCTAAAAAAGCATGCTAGGAAGGGAAGAGGACATTCTGCAAAAACATCAAAGGCAAAACATGCAGCAGAAGAGCTAGAAGGACTTAGGAGGATAAGAGGAAAGAGTGGATTTGGGTTTGAAAGATACAAGAGGTCCCTTGAAGGTTTGACTTGTGTAGGAAGAATCCTAAAGGATCTGACACTTCCACTGCATACCTCACACCAATTTTAATTTGTTTAGCTGATTCCCACTTTTGTCGAATTAACTTCTTTCCAATTAGACATGCCCTTAAAATAAAATGCCCTTGATCTTTGCTAATATTTGTAATGGAATCAAAATCCCCAAGGATAAAGACATTAGGATTCAGAGGTAGGTCTGTGCTCATTTTTATATTTATTTTTCTATTACTTTTCTTTATACTGAATACTTTTCCTAGCCTGGATTCAGCCTTGAAAGTCCACAAGGACCAGCTACAGAACAGTCTTCTACCCTCACACATATTCCTATGCTGTGGAAGCAGCAAATTTTTCTTTGTCAGAGAGACACATTTTGGATAAAGAGTCAGATTAAGCCTGTTCCTGAAGTTTTGGATTGAAATTAAAGTAGTATTTTCTTCTTATAGACTTACAGAGAAGAGCAAATCTTGCCCATTATTCCACTATGATTTTGAAGAATGACTTTGTACTGTATTCAAGTCCAAAGAGCTGGATGGACACTTGGACATAGTAGTGACAAAGACACCATTGCCCTGCTGCTCTAGGGACTAAGTCTTGACTGTTCAAAATTATTCTTTCTTCCACTTTTTCCATCAAATGCATCTTCATTTCAGGGGTGTTTACCAGTTCCTATATGTAAAAAGTCATTTCTGTACAAAATTCTGTTGATATACAGGGAACTCAAAGTCCCCACTTATTACTGATATCACTACTGCTGGTAGCATAGGCTGCAGAAACCCCTAATGAGATGATGGGCATTTATTTCTATAGTGAGAAGAGAAGGGATGAGTCACAGGAGGCTAGGAATTTTCAGCTACTCTGCAAGGTGAAATAGTCCACACAGCATTTTAGAGCAGGTTCAAAATGAAATAAAGCACAAAACTATGTTAAATTGCCAAGTTCTTTTCATGCCAAATTTATCCAGAAGTTGCATACCAGACCATTCTGAATGCTCTTTTTTTACATTAGCCCTGAAAAATGTATCTGATGATGGGAACTCAAAGTTTTCAAAAAACATAAAATAGGGCAGGTTTCTGTGTCTTGCCAGCTCAGAGGATGGCAACACCCTCTCACTTCCCATCTGCATTCCTTCCTTCCCATCTACAGGTAACTATTCTTCGATACTTTACTGTCAGAGGGAGAGTAGTAGGAGACTGGAGGTTCCATGTTCAGAATGTGAATTGTTCTTGTTCCTGCTAGTGCACAGGAAGATGAGCTGAAAAAACATGCCTCTGTACTAAACCTTGGTGGGGGCAGTAGATGGAACAAGCCCAGTGGGAAAAGGGAAAAATGCAAGAGAGGAACAGGCATGAAAGAGGCATTCTCACATTTTTTGGACATCAATCCCCATAATATCATGGCAATTTCATAGACAACTGCACACCCTCAGACAGAAAGGTTGTGTGCCTTCGTTGAAGTGCTTTTCATTTTCCATTTGTCTGAAGCCATGACAGACGTGGCAATGTCTCTTTACAGATCTGTCCATTGAGCTAGTTGATGAGCAGATGTGTGGATATATATGGCCAAAACATCCAAGGGTTGTTAGTTTCCAGTTGTAAAATTATCCATTTGAACAGTGGTAATAAAAGCCTGCTCCTGAAACCCTGTCACATGAAATGTTCTAGGCTGTTTGCATCACATCATCATTTAACTGGTGTCCAGTTTGAAAATGTGCTAGCTCCTCCAGGCCTTGACAGGACTCAGAGCATAATTTCCAGAGCCCAGTTTCTTTTTCTTGCCCTGATTCAGTTTCTCTCATCTTGAGAGTAGGAAGACAGACACGGGGACTTGACTGCTATTACCCTGCCCTATGGATAATGATGTCCAGGGTGTAACTTAATTGCACCCTGGCACAGCCGCCACAGGGCCTGGGGTAAGGCTGCGTTGTGCAAGGCACTGTGTGTGATGCATTGACTCTGGCAGGAAAGATAAGGCCAGTGCGGGAAGGAGACTTGTTGCTTTCCTGCATTGCTGAGTCGATTGCCATTAATTCTCTGTGTTTTCACCCTTGTGTAGGGGCCATATTCACAGGGGATCCACTTTAAAAAATAGCCCTTAATATGTGCACAAGTTCTGTCATTCCCTCCTGCTCACCTGCTTCTCTCCCCCGGTTTTCAGGCACCCCTTAACGTGTCACAGGAGCTGTCACAGAGAGCTGCACACCAGGGAAAGAAAGGTGATGCACCATTTGTCTGAGGCAGCTTTTCTGTGCCCAGGGCATTCCTATAAATGAGAGGACTATTAAGATGCTAACAAAAGCAAGATAAAGGGAAAGGATGAAGGGATGTAATAATGAATGAAACTTTCATTAAGTCTAAAGTAAGCAGTTTCTTCATGCTATCTGAGGTTATCCAGGCTGACAAGTAAGCAATATTGTTTTCAAGCACTGTAACAGAAATGCATGCCATCTGTGTGCAATGCACTGGAGCCACAGATGTGCTATGTTTAAATGAACTAAAGCATGAAAGAAAGCTCTTGACCAATTCAGTATGTAAAATCAGTGAGTTTACTTTTTCGATTAGCACGGTGAGAAGTGCTCTCTTCTCCATCCTGTTACTCCAATTAAAAATTTTTTTTTTTTTTCCGGGCCATTGCCCTCAAAATGCTCTTGCACTAATTCAAGTGAAAAGTTTTACATTCTATCAGCTGGGAATTTTACAATAGGAAACATGGCCAGTTCTTCTGTCATAATTACTGGGATTTTTTCTGCTTGCTGCTTTGGTGATTTAAAAGAATGGCTGCTCATGAATTGTCTCCTCTTCAGAGGGAGAGTTCAACTGATTCTTTTGCCGCCTCTGGTGATGAGATATTCTTAGCTAGGAGAAAGGATCAAGCTCGCAACCCTTCTGGGAGACAGTGACTCACTGGTCACAGCTCCTGCAGCGCAGGAGAAAAAATTATTATCATATCGACAGTAATTGGTCAGGAGCAGAAGTTCTTCTTGCAGTGAATATTAGGGCATTGCATGTCCTCCCAGGATAGACCAGCAGAAGCCCACATCCACACTAAAAACCTCCTCATGCATTGGTGGAAGGTATTGATCTGGGCTTTTTGCATTACGAGAGATAATGTGTTTATGGAGCAGCAGAAGAGGAGAAGGAAAGGGGGAGGAAATCACTCAGTGACTACTAATAACCTGAGGTTAGAGCCTCTCCTAGTTGTATGCAGGACAGTTAAAATTTAAGGAGGGGTAGGAAGGCAAATATTAATTCTACCCCATAAATTTTAAAAGCTATGCTATAGAGGGCTAGATTGACAGTTCTTCTGTATTTTAGATGTCTTCGCAGACCTGAGCTGTGACTCCATGCTAGTTTCCTGTATTAAAATAAATGACAGTGCATGGGGAGAAAACCCCACACCCTGAACAGTTAAATTCTGCAAAGTAAATGGATAGTTTCTTTAAAAGCAATATTTATGCTACAAAATCAACAACAAAATATCTTTGGGTTCAGTTAACCCCCATGCTTCAGTCTGAATATCCTAGATATATACCACCTCTTCTGGAGCTTTGATTTTGTGTCAGAAAGAAAAGTAGCATTATTATCATGTTCTTCAATGCAGTTGACAGAGAAAATTATATTTTAAGAATGCTTTTGAGATGCCTAAGTTGAGAACAGAAGGATGCTGCATCCTTATTAGAAGGAATAAGAGTTGTAGTTTCATCAGCATGATGCTCCAGCTGTAAAAAAAGCACCTAAAGACAATTAAGCTAATAGCTAATGAAAGAGGTACTTGCACTTGAGATGAGCACTGAGTGATTGGCCATACTTCTACCTGACACAAACAACCTAATTACATTTCTTCACGATAACCTCACCACTTGCAGAACTGTCAGTTCCCAATTTAAATAATGATTTTTTGAGGTTGGAAATGTTGGCCCATCCCAAAACATAACAGACACAGGCATGACATATTATGTGAAGTGCCAGCCTAGAGATATACGTTGGTTGTTTTTTTAATAGTGAAAATGCTTTAATCCTTTGAATCATGACTGAACTTCAAGAAAATCCAGCATTGTCAGGCTTCAATGCTCAAAACAGTGTTGTGCGCTACTCTCGCCTCTCATATTTAAGATGTTAAGTCATAATACTGTTTATATACATATATACATTTATATACATACATGTATATGAAGACTTACAAACATATACACATACACATATATAGAGAGAGAGACATATAAGTAAACATATATAGGTACATATATGTGCTTATGTATATATATTAAGGAGTTCCTCAATTCTCCTAATTGTTTGTAAGCTATTATTAGGTACCTGTTTCTCAAATGAAGGACTGTTTTTCTTTAGGCACTAGTCCCATTGAATTACTTTTATTTTAATTTTGTTTTAGTATTTTTTATTTGATTTTTTGGATTTTGTTTTGGGGTTTTAACACAGTTTGAAAAATTGTTCCTGAAATCACATCACATTTGTAAGGACTTAAGTGCTAAGAATGGAAGATCAATGCTGTAGACTTAGTAGATTACTTGATTTGGTTAAAAAAGAAACAAACCTTTCCGAGGAATAGGAAATCATTTCATTACATTTCACAATTATTTCCAAGACTATGTGTTAAAGCACGTTTAAAAGAAATTGGCTGAAATAAAAACATTTTATTCTGAAAGGATGTTTCAACAAGATAGAAAAAATAATTGTCAAGCTTTCTTCTAAAGTAGGTGTCCAAAAAAAACCCTTTACTGTGCAGAAGATTTCTATGTGAGCAGATCAATTATGTGTAGTTGTTACAGGGTGGGTACAAGCTGTTTCTTCAGGCAATGAGACCAAAGGCTAGATGGAGACGCATCTGGTAAAAATATTGAATCTTATTTATACATATGTAGGTAAATCTTACTGTTAATGTGACATTTTTGTAGGGGTTGTGTAAATTAAAGATGTGTTGATTCTTTTCTTTAATGGGCAGATGCACAAGTTAGAATAAACTGCCTGCCAGCCCAAATCACTGTGGTCTCTGGAGCTCAGTGCAAGCCTCCTCTGACAGTGCTCCTGGTGCACCTCAAAGTAAAGGTTACCCCAAGCTGAAAGTCATCCCCTGGATCTCATGAAGTGGGGTCTTGGACTTATATGGCATAATTTCTAAAATTTAAATGAGCTATAGCTCTTGGAGGTACCACAAATTCGGCAAGTATGTCTGTTCAGTGAATTTTTGTTGATAGCAAACCCAAACTACCACACCTATGTTCTAGCAGCTGTTTTAACCTCAGTTTTAATGTCTGAGGTAATTATTAAAAATGCTGCAATATGAAGTGAAATGAGATAGTCCTTCCTTTAATGTTCATTTTAAAAGACAAGGATATATCAATTTTCTCACTTAGTACTGGTGGAAAAAATTTGATTGAAATAAAGTTCTAACAAAACTAAGTTAAAATATTAGATCTTTAGGTGCATATTTTCTCTTGGCTTCAGACAAGCTCTGCTTTCTTTGCACAGGAGTGAGTAAGAGAACTAGAGCTTATTTTTCCCTCAAAAAAACTTATCATCCCTACATATGCTTTGAAATTATAATTTTCTTTCAATTCAGCACAAAATAGGCATGTTCATCTTTTAAGCAATGAAAGAGACATTAAGACATACATTTCAGTAAGTATCTGGAGCTTTTATTTGTTCTAATCTGCATTACAAATTGTCTCTCATTTCCTAACAATTTAGTCACGTTGAGTGGGGCTTTAGATGCTGTGTGTTTTGCAAAATATAATGAATTAGACCAACTCAAAGTTGCCTACAATGACCATGTGAAAATAAATACCCTACTAGTGAAACCTGCTTTAGAACTTGGCCATTAATTTATCCATTTCCATTTATACTTATACCATGATAGGCATAAAGAAGAGTTAATTATCAAGGTTTTTGTCTTTAAAAAGAAAAGGGTGAAAATTTTTTGTATGCCTCTGACTTAGTTTGGGTGTTTTTTCTTCTTGGCTTCTTTTATATTTTTGTATTACAATTCTGGTATAAGACAATGTACACACAATTAGCATACTGCTACTCTTTTAAGAACTGAAAACCTGTTATATAATCAGCAAAGAATAATACAAGGTGAAAAAGTAGTCATGGACCTAGTCAACACAAACCAATTTGGACTGACCAAATTCTCTGATCTATGGTAGATAGCTCATTTTAAGATTTACTGATATCTCTCTGCTAGAAGGCATCAAGAAATAAATTGTTGGTAGTGAGGCCCTATTCAGTAGCAGTGGAAAAACCATAACCTCATTACCAGTGCTGGTGCAATGTTGTGTGGACATGAGATTGGCTTTTTCTAAAGAAATGACATTTTCTTGGGGCACTCACTTAAGAAACATTGCCAATGTGAATAAAGTGCCTAAAATGAGGACAGTGCTCAGAAGACTTTATGCCTATCTGCCTGCTTTCTATCTGACCCTAAATTGTTCCTCAGAAGTTGTAGCAGTTAATAGAGATATTGGGTACGTTGTACCTTCTCACAGTTAGTAAAGAGTGCTGTTTTGTAATTAAAGGGTGAAGTGGGGCATGATGAACATATGAAAAAGGAGATCCTTAATAAGTGATAGAGCCTTCAAAAGAAATTGCTAATTAGTATGCATTTGATGTGTACTATACCAATTTTAAGACTTTGCCTGGAATAAATTGGTATGTTGGGCCTTCGAAGGAGTGGTGAGATTAGCATTTACAAACAGTGCAATTTTCTGTCTTTTTGACTCTGTTAAATGGAGGAAATAACTTCCAAGACTGAAGCACTAGTTAGTCCATCAATCATCCTCACAGCTGGAAACTGGGGATACCAAATGCTGAGATGAGTTAATCCGTCAGTTAATAAGTTCATAGTGGCACCATATGGTGCTGAGCCACCCCACACTCTAGCAAGGACAGTACTGTTTACACAGGCATGCTGCTTTCTCAAGTACCTCCCCACTGGCAGATCCCTTTGTTTGTGAGGATCAATTTACTTTGCACAGCAAATTGACTGAATTGATCAGTTCAGAGAAAATAATTGCTATCTAATCCTGGGGAATCATGTCCTGCCCATATGGAAGAAACAAAGGGTGCTGGCAGCAGGCAAGTTTCTTTCTCCAACCAGAAGGATCTTGTCTCTGGACATGACAGACATTGATTAAAGCTGACAGTAGATGGATATGCACCCTGTATTGACTGTAAGTGACAGAGATAAGAGGAGAACCAGCTCCCTTCAGGGAGTCTCCTTTAGATGTCCAAGCCTGGCTCTTACCCTTAATTGTCCCTCTTCCCATTGTCTTAATTCAGAGTGTAACACACACAAAAGTCAGTACTAACAGATCCAACACTGACCATCTCTTCTTTGCAACTTAAGCACAGAGTCATAGGCTGACAACAACAACAACAACAACAAAAAATTGAAATTACCAATGTGTTTAAAGCCACATGAATCTTAAGGGCTTGCCCAGATGAGCCTGGTCACTGCATAATTTATAAATTTCCAATATTAACTTTGAAATGCCTCAATTTTGCAAGTATGTTTGATGACATTAATTCTAAATACAGAGATTACATATTAACAGGAGTAATAAAACTCAGATCAGACTGCAAATAAACAAAGTATCTCATTTAATATTTTCTTTTTAATCAAGCCTCTTTTCTATTACCAGTGCCCATCTGATCAGTCTTCAGCAGAAGTGATAGATGCTTCTTTCAGTTTTCAAAATAAAAATTAAAAAAAGAAAAAAATCCGTGGGTGTTTTTTTTTTAACAAACTTAATAAAAAACAAATTTCAAAATATCAAAATTATATATATTTGGAAATTGTAATGCAGCATGAAGTAGTTTCCCAAAGTAGGATTATAACACTGATAAATAAACTACATTTTTAGGCAGTTTCCCTATCTTGTCTTCATAGCAGCTTTTTAGTGTAGGATGTAGGGACTTTCCTTAACTTTTAATTTTCTGTTTGTTTCAGTTTCTTAACTTTTAGCTCACCCTTATCTCAGTTCCTTTGAAATCTGAGGACTGAACTTGATGGAAAAATGTGACCTAGTATATACAAAAAACCCCTCTCTCTGAAGTATACCTCAAATGAACTGAAAGACCTAACTCATAGACAATTGACTTGTGAATGCAATTGTTTTGAAGCTATTATGTTCATTTTATGGTATGTTGCATTTGGATATTCATCTCAGCATGCAGAACTCATTGTTCTGACAGCCAACAACTTGAAAGGTAAATGTCCCTTTCCTTCCCCTCTCTTTTCTCTTCCACTTCCCCAAAACCAGTTCATTCATTTCAAAACAGATGTGCTAGAAGGAAGCTCAGACTCTAAGGACTTTTTGCCAGAATTCTCCCAAACTTCTAAGAAAGTTTGTCTTGTCTCTTTTCAGTAGTGGGAATTAGATTCTATAATATTACTGTTCACTAACCTTCTAGGATGAGTTAGAAAGGATCAGTGGCGAATACCTTCATGGTCAAGAGCGGGAGCTTCCACAGCATTACATAAAAGAAATATGTGATTTATTCAAGATGTAGAGCAGAGCAGAAAAAGGCACTGTGGATGACCTCAGTTCATTCAGCAAAAGGGCATCTCTTCACTTGTACTTTCTCAGAAAGTAGAGCTTTATGTGAAAAATGCATATATGAAAGGGTAAATATATGTCTCTTTTCTGCCCCTTCTACCTTTAATGAAAAAAACTTTAGAAGAATACTTATAAAGTAAATTTATTAGACACATAAAAGAAAAGGAAAATATTTCCTTTTCTAAGTGTTTAGGCTTTCAAATCCCCTAGTATATTAGATCATATGCAGTGTAATATTAACTACAATACGCAGTTCTTATTCCAGGGTATGATTTTACATTTAAATGAATAGTGGATCTTTTGAGGGAGAATGAAAAAAGAGGTATTGTAGATATTAAATTTGGGAATGGGTCTGTTTTCAAAATGATAGGTAAAGTATATATTAATGAAGATTTTTTTGTTAGATAATTTCAAATTTGAGGAAAATTATGCTGACTTATCAACCTCTCAAAACTTTTGAAGTAGTAACTATTAGGTATTCTACAAAATCAGAATTCAGTAACCTGAATGTAGAACATCCCAGTAGCATGTTTATGACAAGTACACTACTACATACATGGTTTGTAATATATAAGATAGTTGGTTTAAACCAAGCTCCATTTCAAAGCATACATTTTGCACTGAGCTCTGCAAACCTTTCAAAGCTGTCTTCAGAATGGAAATACAGACAGATAGAGACATATCTTCATATGGAAAGAATATAGAAAGAGATTCCATATTCTGCATTGTCAGTGTTGAGTTTTTTTCCTTTCACTTTTTTAATTGACTTTAAATGTTCCAGAGTGTGGAAAAAAAGGCAGAATATTTAGAGACAGCTTCATCACTATTTGTGAATTCCCTCTACACTTGTTCTCTCTCTGGACAATACACAGAGAAGATGCCTGAGGTCACAAGTGCCACCTAACACTGAGGAGAGAGATGGGTTCTCTGGGGATCCTTGGCAATGGCAGCGCTAAATTGTAGTTACAATTAAAACTTAGTTTTCTTAAGAGAATATATGGTTAGTATAGCACAGAATTTATGGTTGAAATGGCGCAAGTTTTCTACAAGCTGAAAGGATACAGCACAACTTCTAAACAGTGTAATGCAGACTGGTTTTCTGGACAGCGCTCTGTGCCGCTGTGCTTCCCTCTCCTGTGCTGGGGCAATCAGACTGTCAGGCTGGCCTGGAACCTTCAAAACTGATAAGGAGAGGATTACTGGTCTGGAGTCCAGGAACCTTGAGGCAGGGGAAGAGATCTGTTTGTTTTGTCTACTTGACACACAGGATCTTCAGGCCCAGATGATGTGGTGAAGGGAACAAATATGTGTTCCATTCAGTCACAGATAGCGATTGCTTACCTCCTAAAATGGTGTTAGTTATGCTGACAGTGTGACTGGAGTTGAGAGTCGGAGGAATAGGTCACAGGGAGCTCCTTCAACTCATGCAACTGAGGTCAGTACTTTGAATACTCACATTCCAGAGACCCCCAACACTTCCTTGACTATGATCGAGTCTTACTGGGGAACCTCTGCAAAAGCTAGGCTGTGCAGACATGAAGTACCATGGATGTTCTCTCCCAAGGAGCGTAAAGGACTTACCTACACTTTTTGCCCTTAAAACCAAGCAGAAACATCAGATGCATGGGATGCAGTGATCAAAAATCACCCAGCTCATTGAGTTCTATTCCCATTAACTCTTCCCTCCCTTCCAGAGACATTGGAAAACACAAAAACCCTTCATCAAGGAGTATCTACTCATCTCTGCTGTTTCTGACACACAGAGCAGGACCTTGGGAAGGAGCTACAGTCCAGAGCTTGCAATGGTTTCCCTGAAGTTTGGAGAAGAGTGAGAAACCTGATGCTGAGAAATTTTGGCTTCAATAAAGCAATTATGTAGTTGCCTCAAGGCAGAATGAATTCTTAAATCGCCCTTCCTGAAAGTTTCTTGATTTATTAAAGCTCCTCATACAAAAATGAGCTTGTGTGTGCCTTATGCTGGACTATCTTGCAATGCCCATAGTACTGACAACAAAGGAACAAAGAAAAGACAAAATTTTGATTGTTTTGCTATCTGTATTTAAAGAATTGTAGAATCACAGAATCATTTAGGTTGGAAAAAACCTCTAACATTGTTGAATCCAACTATTAACCCAGCAATCCCAAGCCCACTACTAAATCATGTCCCTGAACACCTCATCTACTCATCTTTGAAATGCCTCCAGGGATGGTGACTCCAGCACTGCCCTGGCGAGCCTGTGCCAGGGCTTGACAGCCCTTTCAGTACAGAAATTTTTGTTAATATCCCATCTAAAGCTCTCCTGGCATAACTTGAGGCCGTTTCCTCTTTGACAGAATCGGTTGTCACCCACAAGGGAGAAAACCAAATAGTGAAAGGGTATGTGAGTGTTGGAGAAGCTCACAGAAAAATGCATGCTGCTAAGCTCCTCTTAGAGTCCTTCAAACAAAAAACAGTTGTCTACCATGTATTTGAACAAGAGTATAGATGGAAAGGACAATTCTTGAGAAGCAGGTTCAAATCTTTCTCACTGTCTGCTCTTTCTCATCTGAATGTTTTTCTTCAAATCTCCACTTGTGTCCATTCCCTCTATACAAACTCTGTGCTGTAAATTAAAGGGAAACAATGATATTGGAAGTTCAGCCAGAAACTTCAGTGTAGCCAGATGTCTACGGTTTCATAAATAATAATTTTTGAAAAGGTATTATTTTAAGTCACAGAGAATAGTTATTTTCAGAAAAAGTTTGTCTAAAGGGGTCAGTTAAGTCACCTGTTGATGCTTATGAAAATTGATTAAAAGCTGAGGTTAGCTGGCAAGATGAGGCAGCTACGGTGAGTTAATGTGAAGCCAGAAGCCGGATGGTATTACCAAATCATAAAAGAGACTGTATCCCTTCTGTTGGTGGAGAAGAGATGAAGAGGAACATCTAGAGAAAATATAGCTGTTAGTAGACACAGAGACCTAAATTAAGCTTATCTGTAGGTGTCTAGGACCTGCTCAGCAATGCTGTCTGCCTAATTTTCAAAGACTGTCCAAGCTTAGAATACAGGAATGTGCTCAGAAGAGGTTGTTCTGGAAAAACAGGCACTTAACTCTTCTTATTTTTTGTAATACAGGATTAGACAGATAATATCTAATAAGACTACTGAGTATTCCAGTAGACTAGCTGTTGGAACTTTAACCCAGAAGAGTACAGGTTCAGTTTTGGAAGAATGTCAGCTTACGTTCCAAGAGATTCCTGATGACCAGGTAGGCTGGGTGAAACACATCCTCCTCTTAATCAGGCCAATAAATCTCTAAAAATGAACAAGTGAGTAGAGAAGAAAGAGGTTGATGGTTTAATGGACCAGCTGTGGAAAGCACATTTTTTGAATAGGAATGTCCTGACATTCTGATCCTTGTTTTTCTGAGTCCTACACAGCCTAGCCAAGTGGCCTGGACCAGATCCCTGCTATATCTCAGCTGTCACCTATCCTCTTGTTCCCTTACTTATCAGCCCCAAGGATCTTGCTTTTCCAGCCTCTCTGAAGATGAGGAACCAGGAGAATGTCTTCCAAAAAAAGGAGCATTAAGCCACCAGTTTCTGTTATTGCTTCTACTTTTCCCATCCTTAAAGACCTGGGAGACCAAATCTCAGGTCATTGGTATTTCCTCTCATTTCTTTCAGTAGTCTAACTAGAGACTAGCACTTAATTGAAATCAATCCTGTTCCACACGCTTCCTTGGGAATTTGTTATTTGGTTGGGAGGAATGGATGAACTATGAGTCTATGCAGTAAAATTTAGGCAAAGCAATATGCCTGGCGCACAATGGATCATTCAGCAAGTGGCAGAAAGCTGAGAAAGAGAATAGAAATAAATTTTAGGTTTTCAAAAGTACATATTCTTTATAATTACTGATCTGATTAAAAAAAAACTTTATGTACCCAAAATGTATTTCTTTATACTTCAAACCTCCCTCATACCCACTGAGCTGTCTTCAAGCAGTATTCTTACTTTTGATCTATTCTGTATTTAGAAATAGTATAGGTGTATGCATATCTAGACTAAAATTCTCTGGTTTAAACTGTTTGCTTCAATGAACTACAAAAAGGGAATGAAAGATCATTCTTCCCATGACAAGATAGAATAGCTATTGGAAATTCACTTGGGAAAATAATCTGCTATAAAGTTTCTTTAATTTTGACACAATTTTCTGTCTAGATTGATCTTGGTCTTAAATGGAAAATAGAAGAGAATACTTTTAACTTCTTTAACTATAAAAGAAAAAGATTTATCTGTACCAGCTGAGAGAAACATGTAGCTGCTACTGGTTTGGAAAGTGGCAGAGTAGGAAGGGAGGTTGATATAACGTACGTGGGTTATGAGTAGAGGAGTAGAAAGAAAGAAATTATAGCTTCTATTCATTAGAGAGAAACATTAAGGGCAAAAGGTTGATTGTCTGGAGGTTTGTTTTCCTCAAGCTTTTCATTTAACTGATTCTTCTCCCTTTCATTTTTTGTTTGTTTGTTTTCGGTTTTTGTTTGTTTGGTTGGCTTTTTTCTTCTATATAGAAAACAAGATTGAGAAATATGCTTGCAGAAGTATACATGCACATTTGCCAGCAGATTAGGTAGTAGCAAGTCCGTTTATTTATTTGTTTTCAATTATTATAAAAATGAGTTCATTCCTGAAATGTAAAGAATTGCAAATGCATGTCCTGAGAGATCAAATAGGACTATTTTGGGTTAGATCATTTGCTTTAGGTTGGTTGTTGGGTACAGGGGGATTTGTGAGCCATCTCCACTGTCATATATCATAGCATCGTGGAATCATAGAATCATCATGGAATCACAGAAACACAGAATAGTTTGGGTTGGAAGGGATCTCAGTGATCCTCTAGTTTCAACCCCCTTGCCATGGGCAGGGACATCTTCCACTAGATCAGGTGGCTCCAAGGCCCGTCCAGCCTCAAGTGAAATATTTTCAGGCATAAGGCATCCTGGGCAGCCTCTACCAGTGCCTCACCACCCTCACAGTAAAGAATTTCTTCCTAGAACTTAAATCTACCCTCTATTATTTTAAAACCAATGCCCTCTTGTTCTATCACTATCTGCCCATGTAAAAAGTCACTCTCCACCTTTTTTATGAACTCCCTTTAATAACTAAAAGGTCACATCTATCTTATTTTCAATTTGTTTTAAAACTCTCTCAGTCAGACTTCAGAGTCCAGCTATCCTCTGCATCACTGCAAACTATCCAAGCATAAGAAAAGCAGCGTGTAAGACCTTCTTTCTCCCTCCAAAGTCCTGTGATGGCCTCTGACACTATGCTGGACTTGCAGCTAAAGCTGGAGGCCAAAACATTTTCATTCTGTAAAAGGACAACATGCTTAAGGAGTTCTTCAGAGAAATGCTCCTTCTTCACATCTGCACCAGGCAATGGCCCTCTGCCTTTCAGAAGAAGGGCAAGTCAAAAATGGGAAACTGGCACAAATGATATGAAGTGGAGGCTTTGCACACTGTGAGGAAGAGAAAGTGCTTTTGCTTCTGGATACAGGTGTGGATCTCAGAGCAAGAGTGTAATTCATTGTCTCGGAAATGTTCAGTACCAGTGGAAGTGCATCCGCTCCTAACTCTACTCATACCAGCATGCCTGTCTCTGGATGCCACAGCTGCAGGAACCTGATAAAAAGTAGTGTTATGGCCAAGGTCTACTTGTCTGCTGCAGCTAAAGAGGCCCAATAATGCTATTTTACTACTCAAGCGATAATTTCTTCAGCTATTTTTGGACACAAACCTGAGCACTTTCAGAATGTTCTGAAAATTATGAAAGCCAGAATTTTCCAGTGGCCTTCCTGAGGATGCACTAGGTAGAAAAATACCCACACAAAAACTCCTAATGGGTCAGAGGCCATCGTTTTTGCAAAGCAACACTGGTAAATATTTTTTTTTCCTTTTCTATACTAAGTTGCCTCTGTGATTTCTCTAAATAGTTCCTCATTCTCTAAACAAGATTGCTAACATTACTTATCTTCCTTCTTGGTAATTTAGGTTTCTGAGGTCAATTAACAAGTCACTACTCCCTAGAAATCTAGTGTGTTCAGATAAACATTAGCATATACTATTGCTAGAAAAATAATGAAATAATCTATAGTAGAAAATAAAACTCAGGAATATGTTCTTACTCACACATATATTTTGTGCAAGATTTCTGTGCTCTGAATTAGATCAATTTCCCTGTAACTGGAAAATGCACTTTGTGGGAATTGGAGGAATCAAAGTTGCTAGTCTTTGCACCTGCATTTGTGTATTTAATACAACAAACTTGCAAACTGATTTTCCTTTTATAAATAAATAAAGCTATGAGCCAGAGAAGCTATTTTGGAAAAATACTGAGAAAACTGCTCCTTTATATTAAACCTTCTTTAAACCACTCCTCATATCTGTAAGATTCCTCATATCTGTTAAGGGACCTCAAAATGTGTGGAAATGTCATTCAGTCCTAGATTAAGAACCTCTGCCTTTCATAAACTGCAAAGTAGCATTAGTACAAATGCTTGTTAGATTCACACTTTTTAACAGAGAACATCTGAATGAGACTGCAAAATTTTATCCCATGTAGTTCTCTAGTGAGATGAATTTTTATTTTAGATTTATATTAGTGATAGGAGTAATCTTTGCAATTTTATCAGTTTCTCACTTGTATAGCATGGTCCCTGGGCAGGTTTATCTATCATTATTTGTGAAAGCTGAGCTTGATCCTCTGTTGCTCTCTAAAGAATAGTTTACAGGCTGAAATACAGTTTTTAGAGACCATTGATGCAAAAACTGACAGCCTTCAAGGTCTGGACATCTTTGGCTGAGTCACTTGTAAACTACTGCAAATAAATGACAGTTTACCAGCATGCAAAGCCATTAGAAATGCACAGCTGAGTGACTGTGAGTGCAATGGAATGACATATTTGATCTCATTTGCTGTTTGTTTTATATTCTAAAGTTTATCAGTCAAATCCTACAAGCCAGGGACAAAACACTGAGAGGGCTGTTTGAAATCTGACAGCAGTCCTCCTCTGTTCAATACAGCATATAATAAGGTATAGATACAATTTAAAATATTATAGATTATGAAGCTGTACCTCAGCTATTAAGAGCTGTGTGGTTCTCTCTAGCAGTTAGCAAACTGCCTCAGAAGGCCAGGGAAGAGAGCTATGCCATCATAGCTCTATACATATATACATATATATATATATATATATACATATATACACAAATATATTATTTCTGCATATATACACAAATATATTATTTCTGTATATCTTCCATGAACATAAATGCCTCTCATTTAAATACCACTTATCTGTCAACCGTATGCAATAAATGTATACGAGCACCAGAAAACATACTCACACAGCTGCACATTTAAATATCCTCTATGCATGAATCCATACACACATGTATGTATAAATCTGTAGATATTTTACAAATGTTATCTTTCACATATCAATCATATGTATTTATAATGCTCTATTTGTGTACTCTGAACGTGGAAAACAATACAAATATATGTAAATGTGTGCCTGATATCCAAGACTGAAGTTAATAACATACATATATATACAAATGTGGTATGTCACTTTCATGCAGCAGATCTAATTCTTTCCTCCCCCTGTTAGCCTTGAACTGTTATAATTTGCTTTACAAGAAATATGTTAGTACAGATTTACTCCAGCACAGAAAGCTACAGACTCCAGATCTCCAAATTTAATATCTAATAGGCTTCATTCTTGAGATAACAGGTTTGGAAAAATCAAGTCGCGTCTGCTGCATTTCTTCCTTTACTTGCTATTTGATGCCGTCTCACAATGCTCTGTAGAATGTGCTCACAAAATAATCTCCTTAACTTGGCATGCAAATGATGGAATACCTCTGATCTTAGAAGTCACAGCTGGACTGAAATTTCTTCCTTTTTTTGTCTTTTGGCTTATGCTAAAATCCCAATGAAGGACTCCTGTAGATATATATTGGAAGATAAACAAAGTCTGAAGAGCAATTTCTATGTAATTTTAAAGGAGAGTAGGAAAATCTACCTAATAATAAAATCTGCTTTGTTTATATTCTGTGTGCTTACAGTTTACATTTGCCATAAATCATTCCAGTTCTCATACACCCTCTTTTCAGGCTTTTTCTAGAACCTGTAGTTAATAAAACCTCCTAGTAAGGAAACTATTTTTTATTTTCTTGCTGAATTGATTTGGATCTTCATATGAATCTTCTCACGAAAATTTAAGTTCTTTTAAAGCCTTGTTTCATGTAACCACCATTTTATTCAACGTGGAAGTAATTTCCATTTGTTTACCATAAACAGTTATTCATGAATTGTCACTGTAGCACTTCTACAATTTATGCAATGTGCTGACTTGCAGGTAGAATATTCAGCAAGTATTCTATAGTCAAGAAGCAGAAATACATGCAGTTCTGACTTAGGACACTGAAAGTACTGAGTTTTTCTATTGACCTCATCTGATGACAGTTTTGACTTATTGTTTAGGAAAGTCGTGGGATATATTGGACTGACATAATTAAAATAAATATAACTGTTGAATTCACCATTGCTACAATTCACTCCTGTTTTTTTATCTCAAATTAGTCCACACATTGTTCCCAACTCCTGAAGAAATGCAATTAAGAAATAAAAGGGAAGTGTCTTCTCCACAAATAACATCACAAAACCATGTTAGCAATAAACTGTTAAAAGTATTTGTATTAGTTGGGTGATGAATTAATGAAATATTTTATTCCTTCAAGTAAAAAAAATGCCATCCCACACAGAAATATAATGTCAGAGACAAATGTCAGTGCTGCCAAAATGAAGATTTACTGCCAGCTAATGATTCTGTCGCAGTCGAATACTTCCATTTAAGGTAATACATGAAACATAATACACGTGAAATTAATATTTAACCTAATACTTAAGATCTGGAAAATTTTTACACTTTCAGGGTGTTCTAATTTTTTGCCAAAAAATTGAACTGCTGATTGATTTACACTCAGATTTACAGTCTGATACTTGCCATTCCCATTGGGAAACTGTAGGTGTTGCTGAAGCTGCATAGTTCCACAAGAGAGGCAGGTGACCTAATCACACCCTAGAATACTGGTTAACACTTTTGACACCTTCTCACCCAGTTCTTTGTGATGCTTGAAAATACACTTGCATTCCTTATCATTTGAGGTTTTTGGTTCGGGTGCGGGGTGGTTTTTGTCATTCCTAAAGTAATACTTGAGAAACATCAGCCTGTATAGATTATAGCTTACTCATGAACTATGCCCTACAGTAAGCTCTGTATATCAGAATAGTCTGCAAGAGTCATAGATTTAGTTTTATTTAAAGGAAAAAAGATAAAATTAGGACCTGTTAAAAGCTGATTCTATTCCAGGAACTTTAGAGTACATGGAAGTGACTATCTTTATCATGCTTTAAAAGAAAGCTGGTTAACAATACACTCTGGACAATACTGGGAGTTTTGTCTTCCAGTTTATCATACTTGTTATGCCAGGGACAAATTCTCCAAACACAATCACTTTCCAGTCTTTTTTATCATCAGAGTGGAAAGATCAGTGCCCTTTGACATGGCATCAGGGGTCAGTTGAATCAAAGGGGACTGGGATGCAGGACAAAGTTTGTGCTGGAGAGAGCCTCAGATCCTGCTCTGTATGAGGAATCTTTTAGAGATCCCAGAGTGGGTGCTGGAACAGATCCAAGGGAAGTGGTCCCAGCACTGAGCCTGACAGAGTTCAAGAAGGATTTGTATGATACTCTCAGGCACATGGTGTGACTCTTGGGGATGGTTGTATGCCCTTAGCCCCCTAAGAGCTGGACTTGTTTATGCTTGTAGGTCCCTTCCAGTGTTGTTATTCTCTGATTCTGGGTGATCAGTTTTTGCTTAGCACTTGGTTTTCCTGAATCTAAATATTTTTCAGAACCTGCACTGAATTGTTCACACTCGACACACTCGTTGTTGAGATATTACTGTATCACTCACTCTCAGCATCTTCAGAATGGCTTAAAAATAGGCCTGTCAGTCAAAACAGTAAGAGAATAGAAAACATCCAACAGTCAGACATAGCTGAATAGAGACATTTGCCTTTCCTATCATGGGAGAAAACACAGAATGAAAGCTAATAAAAATATGGCAGGTTCTAGACAGATCAAACGAAAGAATGACTATAATTATCTCTGTACTGATGTTGCTTTGTCTCATCAAAACAGCCCCAAACCACTCCTTTTCAAATAATAATTTTCTGTTGTATAACTTATTTGTAACTTAGGCAAGAATTATATGACCATATAATAAAGGAAAAAATGAATGTGATTTTATTTGTCTTTCCCCTCCTTGCCTGCACAGTCAAATAAAAACAATGCTAAACTTTATCCTACTACTAAAATGGAAAGTTTAAAACCATATAATTTAATGTAAGGTATATACATGTTCCACCTATGCTTTTCAAAGTACGTCTCCTTTAGAAAACCTTGTTAATGATTCCCTTTTCAGTATTTAGGTTCTCCAAAGGATTTTAAGCCAATCTGTTGAGTGATTGAGGTATCATAGAGGCTCCTCCTCTCTGCACAGCATCAGACAAAACAACTTGCATGACTGTGAATGGGCATGCATGGTAGGTTCCCCATTTCTCTGGAAAGTGCCTCTGCTGGTTCCAAAGCAACTTGTGACATATGCAGCTCCTGATTCATGCTTAAGTGAGCTTCCACTTGTAGTATCCTACAAAATCACCACTCCCATGGAACAAGGGGAGGAGCAAACAAAGTCAGCCTAGTCCAAATGGCCTAACCTTCTCTTTGTAATTCATCAGAGAACAGTACTGATGGATGAGGGGTGATACTAAAACCTCCTAGATGCATTCTTGGGCAACCTTAGCTGACAAATAGGCATTTCTTTTCCTTCACCAGACAATTTTTCTCTGTCAAAACACATCAGACTTGATTAAAATATCTCTAACTATGAAGACTAGTTTCTGTTTTGGACTTGAATGTTTTCTGCCTACCAGGAGTTTTCAAGGCATGGAAGAAGTTGCACAGCAGAAAGAACAAAACGTGGCTTATTTTTCTTTTTTCTTACCTCCACTTCTCCCACCCTTCCTGAATGAAGTATGCTTATTTACATAAATTAATTTTGTGAGAAACAGGTCTGTGGCTTCTTGTGGAGAAGATCAGTAGTCTGGTTTTCCTGGATGTTGGAGACCGTAAAATTCCACGTTATGGAGACCGTGCTGGTCACAGTGCTTGCATGTGCATTTGTTCACCACTTCATTAAAAAAGGGATAAATCTTTTAACAGTAGTACTATTCAGTAGCTACCTAATTTTCAATATGGGTCATTATACCGTTGCACATATAGAAGAATAACATATAAAACCTTACATCTTCAGTGAACTACCCTGTTTTAAATTATGTGTGTTTAAACATGTACAGCTGTAGGAAAAATATTGGTCAAACCCAACTCACTAGCTATTATTGGGATATATTAATTGATTCAAAACATACAAAAAGAGTTTAATTTCATCTGGGAAGAGAGCAGGTTCTTTTCAGCTTGACTTTTTAAATTTATGCCACTGCCTTTATATTAAAGAAACTGTTATAATTTGATGGATATCTTTTGAAACTTAAGAGAAAAACTAATCCAGCACAGATCACTTATCTGCAATAAATGAGCTTCCTGCTGACTGCATAACATTACCACAAAGTTGTGCAGAGGAAATAGAGTGAAATACGCTTCAGAGTCTACCAAAATTATATTTTCTTTGGAAACTGGATTAAAAACTGGATTGCATTGCTGGTTTTGGGTTTTTAACACTGCAGTTTTAGGATATGTAAATATCTGTAGAGTATCTGGGAAGTACATCACTGACAATGTGCTCTGCAAGGAGAGATTTGGCTAAAGGATGTTTGTAAGAACACGAACAATTTTATTATCAAAGACTGTCAACAGAAATGGACAAAGACGTGCTTAATACACAAAACTTAAAGTATGGTCTGATGATTTTTTGACATTTTTGTGTATTTTTTTTCAAATTCTTGATCTATTTTAGAGCAAATAAAGGAAAAGATAAAACATTTTTTGAAAATGACACAGATACTGTAATTTGGATAACTTTCAAAGTTTTAGTGACCTCAGCAAGCATTTTTATGACATATTTTTGTCAGATTATGTGAGGTCAGTGTTTTGGTACATTGAATCAATGTTCCAAATAAATGTTTTGGTACATTTGCTTACTGATAATGCTTCTTTAGGGAAACAAAAATGAGTAGCACAGGATTTAGGTGGCTTGCCTACACCTGTCTAAATTGCCACAAATATTGAAGGAAAAGAGAAATTTCTAAAAATCAAAGATGTGTCAGTGATTCCTGAGAAAAAAGGCTGGCACACATGCTGCTTGGGAGGTTCCTCCTGCCAGGATCAGTGTGGTGAAGACAAAAGAAGCAGCACTGCTTTGTTTTCCAACACTGATTTCTCTCTCAGTGCAAAGCCCAGAAGCTCTTGCACTAGCTGCAGCACAGCAGAACTGATACTCACTGAGAATACTTATTGGTAGTAGCCCATAACTGTTTCTTCACTTTTAACAGATCTTTTTAAAAGTAAACCAGGTTATTTGTTGGATTAACGTGAGCTTTGCATGCGTATGAACTGGTGCTCTGCGCTTCAAACACTTCCTCCTTAAGAGCCCTCAAAGTTTTATCCATTCAGGGTCAGGCTGATCCTTCCTGCTCTCTCTACTTATCTACTATATACTACCATAGCTGTTATCCACTTTACATAAAAACTGTGCAGACGTTAGAGGTACAGGCTGACCTGTACAGGCTATACTTTGTTGCCCAAACAGCTTGATAACAGGAGTTTAAAGGATAATAATGCAATTACAGGTTTTTTTAAAAGTGTAAGTGATGTTATGAGCATGTGTCTGATTTACATATCATCTAAACAGTACCAAAAGATCTGGAAATGCCTCAAGGAGAAATAAGAAATACGCAGAGCAGCATAATGCCTTCTTAGCAACTGTAGCATGAAAGATACTCTTTCCCATTCTCGCAGAATGTATTTGCATGATTGTTATGACAAAGCGATCGCCTTTGTTATGTACATTTAGGTTTTTAAAAGTATCTTAAAAATACTACACTTCTACTCGGTGGTCTCCCACTGCTGGTCTTAATGACTGCCATATTTAAGTTTATTTAATCCTATTAATCCTGAATGACCAATACAGCTAAGAATGAGCTAGCTTTTTTTTTTCCCTTAGCTCAGTTTCGACTTCCTGTATTTACATCTGCTCTTATTGCTGAGGTATCCAACTCCTGTGGTCAGAGCCTGAACCTTTGTTTATGTTTTACTTTTTTTAAGAGGTTACCAGTATCAAAACTAATTTCTATGATATCCTCATCCTTCCCCCTTCTCCCATGAGAACTTCTCATGATGATTTCAATCCTAATTGAATGCCTGTTTCATGCCATAGTCCATCTAGATTAACAAGTGAGGTTAAATAAAAATCAGGGCATTAAAGTTATATCCATAGTCCCTTCTAAAGTTTTCTAGAATCTCATATTACTTAAAGTTTACAAAACCAGAAGGTGAAGAGACAGGAAAAAACGAAACAATGTCCAATAGCTCTAGTAGTCTCTACTTAAAAGAGCATTCTGCCTAGTGGTTATCTGTGCAGTGCTTTGCCCTGTTGATCAGAGCTGAATTTCACTCTCATATAGAATATTAAAGATGACATAATTATAAACAAAAGAGTCAAAAAGGGACAAATACGTCTGTGGAAATTTCTTTCAATACTTGCAATAGGGCCAAGAACAAGTAACAAAATGGGTAGTCTGCAATTTGTAGAAAAACCTAAAGAAACTTGAAAGACAACAGTGGCTAAAACTAATTTACAACAAACAGGCTGGATATCTCAAATCCTAGAATCCTAGCTGAACTGTGCAATGATGTCTGAATCATAAATCACTGTTTTTAATGAATGCTAATAAACTGGCAGAGGATTTCCAAAGGGTATCTAAAACACAGGCTGCAAAACTATAAAGTTATAGATCAGTTATAGTAACATTAAGTAAAGTTTGAATAAAAGAGCTATTCTGGTCAGAATCTAAAGACAATGCAACCATTTTTGAAAGGTTGGAGTTATAAAATTCTTGGTGGTTTTTTTTTTTTTTTTTTTTTTGCATAATCACATATCTGTGATTTTTTTCGTGGAGTTTATTCTACCATACACATTAATTTATCCAAGACTTTGTCTTGTGTGATATTGTGGGGCTTTTGAAACAGGTATTAACTGAAACCAATGGAACTCAGCTGTTTACGTTAAAATCTGACTCATCTTCCATATTTGGAGTTTAATTGGTAAGGAGAGATCAACGATGGACTTCCCTAATGAGATCTTTAATGGACTACTGCTTGTTCCATAGCTATTCAGTATTTTTATTTACACCAGATTCTGTAGATCCCCAGTGGTATACAGACTCATGGAACAGTACACTATTACAATGAATTATAGAACAGCTATGGCTTGAATAATGGTCACAATTAATTGTTGCAAGGTCACAATTAAAAAAAAATCTCAATAAAATTAAATATAATCTAGAAAAAATCCTACAAAATCCTTCAGAGGAGAGGGGCCAAACTTTAAGATTTTCGTTATTTGAATTTGTGGGTAAATAGAGTGGCAGAGGAACTGGCATGATCCCTGGCATACAATAAATGTTGAATGCCAGACTGGCTTTTCTCTGCACATGCATTGCTGAGAACGTGCACCACGGTACTCTGCCATATCCTCGCTTGGTCAGAGGAATGCGAAAACCTGAAGAGAGGCACAAACAATGACTGTGGAGGCTGGGGAAAGGGTACAGAGTGAGTGCCTGAGCTCACACTTTGGGGCAGGTGGGAGCTAACATGTTCACACCTTGGGCAGATCAACACAGCCTTGCTGGACCCAGGGAGGCACCTCACAACAGATACTGACGTACATTTTGGCAGGCAGAGAAGCATCCAGGGGCCTGTAACTGGGCTTTTTGGCAGTTAAACCTCCTATCCTATGTCACTGCCACATGAGGAGCTGGGCAGCTGCTCCAGCTCCCTGTTGCCTTCAAGGAGACAAGCTCATGATTTCACACTTTACCACTGGGCTTAGGGTTATGCCAGGTCAAATCTGAGACTTGCTTTTTGCTCAGACTAGCAAAACCCACCAAGACATCTCATCTTCTGCAGGGTGAAGTCGTGGCTGTTGTGCTGGAACAACCTATCATCACCTGGGGAAGCTAGAACCTTGTCAAATCTTGGTCTTTTATCACAAAACTTATGCAATTTGATACTAATTGTTGCATTTGCAGACACTATAGAATATTACCTCTTAACCTAAAATAAATAACTCAATGTTTAGCTACTAGAGATGGGGAGGAAAATGAGCACCTGTGATCTCTCCCTTCAAACAGCCTGAAACCTCACAACAGGAGGCAATAGTCAAGATGCAGAGATATCTATATATAAATGAAAAAAGCTCAGGGCAGATCTAAACTGGTCCTGCCAAGCATGGGGGTTCGAAGAGGTAATGTTCAGAGGTTCTCTTCAGATTTTGTGCCATGTGACTCTAGATGAACCTGTCCTAAACACTTAGCTTCTACCATCTTAAAATCATATATACAGGTTATGTTGGTGATTCAAGCTTGCACTTACAAGGAAGAACAACTATTTCTAATACTTTTTAGCAATGGACTCCACTCCTAGGATGTCTTTCCCAGACCAGTGGGGACATTTCACATGCATAAGATGTTTAATTTATGGAAGATCAGATGTAGGGTTCTGGGTTCTGGCCAAATCCTCATTAGCATACATTTTATTTCAAGACTTTGAAGTCCAACTACATGATTAACAACGGTGACGTGGATCTGGCCATGCCCTTCATGTATTATTTGAACTTTCTTAATTTGTGTAAATATTTTTTGATTATCAATTTGATGATTAAGCAAATTGATTACATTTGTGACACTCATGGATGATTTGTTCCCCCTAGAACAGTCTTTTCACTTTCATCTCTCTTAAGGTCCTTGAGTACTTGCATATTAGGGAAAGACACCTGTAAAGGTAGGTTAAGGTCCTTAAATCTGGAGATGGATGTGAGACTGGCTGGGGGCTTAGTACTGTTATTGTATTTATTTTAAAAGAAGCCTCTAGACAGGACTGATTTAGTACTGCTTATGATGTCTGACAGAAGGGTTACATACTAATATGGAAAATGACAGTGTTGAATACATTTATCTTCAGAGTTAATTCATAATGCTTCAGTGCCTCATAACTGCTTCAGGCTTTATTGCCTATGAGTTAGGGACCCCACATTCACCAGGAAGCAGCCAGAAAATGCTGTGTCCCAGTGGTCTCCCTAACCTACATTGCACACAGATTCTTAAGGTAGATTAACTAAATAACTCAGAAATGGAAAAAAAATGTATTGAAATATATGAGGCACAAAGCTAAATGCACATAGGCACAATCTTACATGCAGATGCCTACAGACAAGGCAAAGGGCCAGTCTCCCCAGTTCACTCAGAAAATATTCTGGGAAACGTTTGTTTTATGCTTACAAAACAATATTGCAGATGGAAGTGGCAATGAGGGCCAAGTCAGGAGCAGGCACACAAGATGCTACGAGGGTTTCAAAAGAGACCTATACTCCACAGCATCAAAAAGCTTCAATGAGGATCAAGAAGAATTGAAAGTGATGATATGATTGAAGCAATCCACCTTACAGTACAAGATCATTACATCCACCTTTGCTATGGAAGTCATCTCAGTTTTGAGGCCTGAGCTAGAGCTCCCTGGCATGAAAAATGCTTCTTCTTAGTGTATTAACACCAAGATGAATCAGACCTTCATTTACTCCTGCATAACCATTTCTAGGACACTACTTGAGAACATCAATTTTTTGTACTGTACAATGCAGAGAAAGCTACCAAATTAGTAAATCAGTTTGTATGAAGTTGTGTGTTGCTGTGGTTGGTGAACCTCTGCTGTCAAGCTGGATAAGATCCTGATAATTAGAAGGACATGATTTGACAGAGTGTATGTCACCAAAATATTTTAAAAAGCCTTACCTTTACAGAGAAGGGAATTTTGAACTTTCTGTTCAACAGTTCCACTGAGCAATATTTCTAAACCAGTATTTGCCATGAACTTGGAGACTCTTGTCTCTCAGATAGCTGCAAGGGCTTATTGGATCTAAAGCTTCAGGACACTACCACCAGCAGATTGATCTGATGTCTGAGGACTGCAGCAATGACTAAGTCTAGCTGATCCTCTAAAATGCCTTACAACAGTTTTCTTGAATCAGTTTCATGAACCAGAGAGAAATGGTACAGGAGTCCTCAACAATAAGGCAGAACTTTAAGGTCCTCCATAAAAAAAGTCACGTATCTAAAACAAAACCTCTGTCTTCGTAAGACTCAAGAATCCAAAATGACAATATAACTAACTGTAGACACTGATAAGTCTAGTATTTCATGGGGGTTGCCACAGAAGACTACATCCAGGCTGTTTTCTGTGAGAACAGTTGCATGACAGTTAAAAATTTCTTCAAAACAGATGTATTTGCAGACCTTCATCACTGAAAATAGATGCTTTCTAATACAACAGCTTTGTGTAGATAGTCCAGGTAGTCTTTAGTGATGACTAAACTTCCCTGATGATCTTTCTGATGGGTGCAGGACTATTCAAAATTAAATTGCAACCAGTCAACATGAAAAACATATTCAAGTTCTTATTTTCTTTTCTTTTTCACTTTACTGTTCAGGTACATTTCTTCTTTGAAACTGGAGGGGGTTTTGTTTATTTGTTTGGGTTTTTTTAAGTTTTTTCTAAGTTCTAGATTTCTCAAGAAGGTCATGGAAATTAGAAAATATCAGTTCTGCTCACCCAGACAGGACTTCTCAGGGATGTTGGGTACTTTGGTACTTTGATACAAGTACAAGGTCCTTTGTCTCTTCCCTGGTTTTTCCTTAGAGAATCTTATTTACACAAACCCTTAATTTATCTGAGTCCTTGTATCTATCAGGGGTTAAAATGCCTTGACATACTTTCCCATCTCTTTCTCCAACACAACTTGATTGATATCAGTGTGGTTTTTAACACTGAAAAATGAAACAAGAAAGTGCAGAATCAGATTCAGGAAAGAAATAAGCTATCAAGCAGAAGGTAAATCAATTACCCTGAGGTATAAAATGGGAAAGATAATCTGAAGAACATGCTCAAGAACAAAAGGTTGAAGAGACTGAAAGAGCACTGTAAGAACATCAGACAACTGAGCTCCCACTTGGTTTTCTTAATTTAAAAATTATCAGCAAGATGCTGATACTCTGTTAAAGAGGGACACAACTGAAAATTGAGTGAGAGAGGCTGACGTGTAAAATTACAATGATGATTTTAAACAAATCCATGATCTTTTTCTGGCTAATGCAGACTATGAGTTTCTACTATTGGCCAGAGCAGTTTGTACCCAAAAGACGATTTCTTCTGAATGGTGTAATTATAAGTACAATGGACTGTTTCAAGAGTAACAAAATAATAAACTATCCACCTCTAAGCAGAGATGTAAAAAAGATATTTTCAATAAGTTTCTATAAAGGAGAATTAATTTATGAAATTGTATCAATTATTCATATTACACAGTGCAGATTCAACAAACTCCTGAATTCTTTCTTCATTGTCACCACTACTTTTGAATTAAGTTTGTTTCCTGATGGCTTCAAGTCATTCAGTGACAAATATCTTCAGGTATTTTAAGGAAAAAACAGTTAAAAAAATTTATTGTGTTGTTAGTCCCTAGATTAAAAGCTCTGCACTTTCTACTTTCAGTTGTATCTATATGATATTATTCCAATTACCAAGAATCATCACCCTGCTTGTACTTGAAACTTTCAGTGTTGCTCCTAAATGTGAGCATTTGCAAATTTCCATTAATTCATTAGTTCATTTCCATTAGTTTTCTGCCACATGACCAAGGTAATTAATGACTAAGTCACTATTGATGAAGACTGAACTGAATACTAGTGCCATTAGAAAGCAAATTGTCATTGCCCTCCTCTTTGGTGCTTTTTCCTTTCACATTGCACCCCTTTGCTTTCAGCTCCATGTTCCTGTCACATTTTTCAATGAATTTCCATTTTGTCAGCTGAAGAGAGAACTTCCATTATAGAAGCATATCAGATGTTTCACTGAAGTCAGATTTTATCTATCTATCCAATCTGTCTATATCTCTACCTGTATCTACATCATAGCTATCTGTCTAAAGATCACGTTTTTCCTAAGTACAAGTTTAAGAAAAACTTCTAAAGGAATCCACTTAGTTTAGCAAAAGACACCTTCTAGAGAATCCACGTTGACATTTCAGTTCATCTTACATTTTCTAATACCACCTAATACATTTTTATTATTCTTTCTTTCAAAATCTCTTCTAATGCTCTAATGACTGGTGTTTGATCAAGTCTGAAACTCAAATTGTGGTTCTCTCATTTTCTCCTTTCTGTCACATGAGTTTCAGCATATGCCAGAAAAAAAACCCCAAAAATTCTCAAGATAAATATGGAAGACAATAGTGATTATGCCTAAGGATGTTAGCTGCAGTACTAAAATTAGAGGGTCCTTCTAGCTGTGAATAGAAAGTGAGTAAAAGTGTTGACTTCCAAATAATTTTCTGAGGAATTTTGAATGACTTACTAAACAACAACAAAATCAGCGGTAATCTGTTGAGTTTATAACTACTCCATCTAGATGTAATCCAGTGGGCAATACGTGATCACCCCAGTAAAATAGAGACGTGAAAACTCATGATCTCTCAGACTTCACTGGTAAGAGTAGCAGGCAAGTCACAGTTTCAGGCTACAGTAGAACAAAAAAAAGAAAGGTACATATACATCTTTGAGGCATCTAAACATTCACTAGGATAAAAAAAGGTCCTTAAAACCATTCTTCAAACAGCACAAACACTTTGTCCCATCCATAGCTCTGAAACTCAGATAACAATTTAATTTATGTCATGAATTCATATAGTGTTTAGAAGGGATCTTATAGATCATCTAGACACCAATAACTCTGTAATCAACCACCAGAAGAGGAAGTCGTGACTACACTCTACAAGATACAAGACTCAGAAGAGTGTCTAGAGGACCATATAGCACCAAGGGAGAAGTCCAGCAGTGTCAGAGTTGTCCCTGAAGGCAAGAAGCAAATGAGAAATACAGTCTTTATGTGCAATTTAGAAAGGAAATTTTAAATTTAACTAATTGTGGCACTGTGAACCTGCCTGCTATTAGTAATTGTAGGCAGCTAATATTGTCTCCAGAACACCTAAGAATTATTTTGCTTGGTGAAGGAGATTGGCTCTTCTTCTGGAGAAGGACAGGGGTGAAATATTGAGAACTGGATTCTTCACAGTTGTCATTTGAGTTTCCAACATGTCAAGAAAGGTGGATTTCCTTAGTTGTACAGCTCTAGATTCACATTAGTACAGATAGAATTCACATAATGCACCAGTGGAGTCATGAGTATGGCTTTTGAAGACCTGTAGTTTAATAATTAAATAAATGGTTAAATATTCATGCCTTTCCCCCGGCTGACAGACCTATCATCAAACACACTGGTAGCAGATCTCTCTGAGATTTTGCTCCCCAACTGCTTCATGAGTATAATACTTTTCACTTTAATGCTAGATTTCATTTTGAGGTCTCAAAGCACTTTGCAAGAGCACAATAATTAGTTAGCCTTGCAACACACCTATGCTGTTTAATAGATGTCTGGTTAATAGATGTTAGAATGAAGTGTGGTGATGTTATCTCCTAATCTCAAACACAACAGGCATAACTGCAGCATGCAGTGCCAACAGGGACACTTCTTCCAAGCATTATAATTTCTAACATTTTATAATCTCCAGAGTAATCACTGGGATTTCACTTTGTGCCTGTTCTGTTGGTGAGGACTGAAGGCTTTGTGTAACAAAGTGGGCCATTCAAGGTTCAGCTCCTGAAGCGGGATGGCAAAGGCTCTACTTGGTGCCCTTTGCGGCACATGGAGACCAGCTTGCTGGAGGCCACTACCTTTAGAAGCAGTGCAGTGTGGGAAGGGGTGGATATTTTGCCTGCAATATTTTCTTCTCAAGTAATCTACTTTACCCAATTCCTAGCTTGTTTCCACAATTTCCTAGAAACAGTCTGGCCTGAGGCAAACACCTAATGACGTAGAATCATGTAATCATTATAATTGGGAAAGACCTATAAGATCATTGAGTCCAACCATTAACCTGAGACTGCCAGGTCCACCACTAAACCCCATCCCCAAGCACCACATTTACATGCTTTTTGAATGCTTCCAGGGATGGTGATTCCTCCTTTTCCCTGGGCAGCTCATTTCAAGGCTTGACCACCTTTTCAGTGAAGTTGTTTTTCCCAATAAGCAATCTAAACCTCCTTCCTGGTGCAGTGTGAGGCCATTTCCTCTTGTCTTATCACTTGTTACCTGGGAGAAGATACAGACACCCACTTGACTACAGCCTCTTTTCAGACAGTTGTGGAGAGTGAGAAAGTTCCTCCCATATTCCTTTTGAAGCAATGCTATTTAGCTGAACAGGCATAGTAGGAAACACTCAGGGTCTCAGGCTTTCTTATGGAAAAGGGACAGTTCCAGTGGTTTCATTGTTTCTGATTTTGTTTTCTCATGTAATCCTCCCCAATGGCAATTATCATGTCTTATCACAGCTCTTCATATGATAACAATTGGTTTTAAAAGACTACTACTATGATGCTGCCTACTTTACTTACTTCTTCAAAAAGTGAGTGTTAATGCACCAATTCTCCACATACTGTAATGGAGAATTGGAGGGAAATATTTGAAGGTAAATAAAGATTAACAACATACACAAGCAAAAATTAAAAAAAAAATAAAACTAGCATGTTCTATTAGGAGTTTACATGCTGGCTTTTGAGTGTGTAAGCCTTTGTTTTCATTATTCCAATATGAAATTGTTTGAAATGATTACAAGGTCATATTTTACCAGGGTAAGCAAATATTAAAATTCTATGATATTAATGTAACGTGAAATACAGAAATGTAACAGAAAATAACTATGAAAAATATGTTACGATGGGTCATGTAGAGGTTGCTTAATGCCTTGTATGCCCTTGAATGCCCTTTCTTGTGGCTTTTATGAATGTCAGTAGGATTGCTTGGTTGAAACCCCGCCAAACTCAGTGGCAGCTGTTCTGCAGCTGTTTTATTTTCTTTAGTTCAGGAAACTGGATCAGTCACATAACTACCTGCACTTTTATTAGCAGAAGATGGCTGTCAAAACAAAGGTGTGAGTTACTTATTGCTTTTGTTTTTTTGTTTTTGGACTTTCTGGGCAATAGTGCATCAGGTCCCACCAGAGAATATAAACAAGAGCTCCTCAAAATTTCAGATTAACGCCTCCGTGCTTGAGGCAAATAAGGAACGTCCCTTTTTCGTGCTTATACTTCAAGTCCAGAAGTTTCCTTGAAGTCTGAGGTTAAGTTTAACACTTTAAGCTAGGTAAGAAACTGAAACATTGAATAATGCAATTTGTGATTTTGTAATACAGTTTTAAAAGACTATACAAAGCAAGGCCCATTCCTATTAATTCATTGCTGTTTCACTTCCTCCAGATCCATCCCATATCTCCTAAGTACATTGGCAAAAACATATATGTATACAAACACTAATCTTGAAAAATTAGGGACAAAATATCACATTTCATATTGTTTGAACTAACTAAATTTGTAAGAGTGTTATTTATTTCTCATGTTCTCTCATGCTTTCAGTGTCTTTTTTTTTTCCCTCCATTTTTTATGCTTATCTTAGAACCCTGGAAGATTTTTTTGAAAACAATGTATTCAAAGTGGCAACATTAAGTTCTAATGTTTATCTTAATTAAATATTTCATACCCTGAAAAAGTGTCTTTATTCCAAGATATTAGCTATGGTTTACAAAAGTTTTATGATGATTGCTTGGAGAGCTTTGCTTAGGAAATCTAGCCTTGACACACATTATGGAAAATTAATTTATTTCAATTGCCTCTTAATGTTGTCTTAAAAGAGGAACTATTTAAAATTAGCTGCCAGACACAGAAATAATCCTTACTGAAATAGAACATAGTACATAAAATATGAAGTGGCTAATCTGGCTTTTGGATAGTGCAAGGATTTTAACATATCTTATTACCACCTGGAATATATTTCATCCAGGCTTTAGAGAGATACCATGAATTCTTCTCATGCATTCAATTCCATGGCCTAATATTCTCAAAATGTTTGCAGAAAACAAGATATATTGTGCTGTTGACTTTTGTGAGGCTCTTTGGAGAGCTTCACATTATCAGTACCACAAATGAACTGAAATCACAGCTGTTCTGACTGTAGATGAGTGTAAAAAGCTTAGACTTGTGTTTCAATTTTCAGAATGCCAGTGGATTCAGGTAATTGTCAAATGCTGTCACAGTGAGAGCTGCCAGGTTATGTTATCAAGACCTTCGTTGTCCAGTGGCAGTGAAAGTCGTTGGAAGAGAATACTCAGTACCTGACATACAGGCAGTGGGCATCAGATAATAAGGTCAGACCCTTTTCCACCTGGGTGCCAGGCTGCTATCAGGAACAGGAGGGTTTATTCAGATCTGGCAGTGAAGCCGCAGGCATTCAGAGATTCTCTCTCTCTCTCTTTGAATTGATTTTTAAGCAGTTTCTAAAGTGACTCCTTCTTGGAATGAAGGATTTTGCAACTTGTTCTCATGAGATGTTTTTAATCTTATTCACTTTCCTCTGTTCAAATCAAGGAATCTGAAGGATTGGGGAATCTAACAAGAGTGGGGACCCTGAAATATTGCAACTGACAATGGTAGAGATGCCTCCCCTTTGGAGGCACTCTGCCAATTTCCATTTCCATTAGCCTGACCCATCCATGGTCAGGTAAAGCTGGGTGAAAGAACTGGAGCCAGCAGAGCTATTCCAAAGCGATCACAGTGTCATAGAATATTCTGAGTTGGAATTGTCAAAGTGCAACTCTTGGCCCTGCACAGCACAGCCCCAAGAACCACACCATGTTCCTGAGAGCGTTTTCCAAACACTTCTTGAACACAGACAGACTTGGTGCCATGACCATTATCCTGGGAAGCCTGTTCCAAGAGCTCTTTCATATTAGAACCAAGTTCTAGTGAACTCATTAAAGTCAAGGATATGGGTGGGAAACAGCTGAGAATAGAATTTGACCTAAAAGCAAAACCAACTAAAAAATAAAGACATTGTCAACAGTTGGGGGAAACAATGTAACTTGAACATATTTTTCTTTATCCTGGTGTATGTTTTCTTCTGAATGCTCAATATTTACTATGTGTTTCCTGAGCGTTGCCTAGCTTTTTTATTTCCTAAGAGGAAAGTAAAATTTGTCATTATTGCTATCCTTTTACTTAAAATTCCATGCTCAGGAATTACAGATAGACATGCAGTATCTTCACTTTGACACATCACCCATGGCATACACAAATCACAAGTTTAAATTTCACAATCACATGCTCCATTATCAGCCACACAGATAGCAGAGCAAGCTTGAAATAAAACTGCTTCGTTCCAGCCATGAGCTCTATAATATCCCTTATAAATCAGGATTTGTTGTATGGTTTCTTACACACATCCTAAGGATTTGCTATGCAAGAGGCATTGACCATACATACCACTTTCTTGCTTCTTTGCATCTGAAGAGCTATGCTGCTCTGTGGGGTGAGGGAGGGGGAAAAGAAGGAAAAATTTATGTGTTATGAATATTGACGGAGAAGATATTCTTTGTTTATTGAAGCCTTGTTTACATAAAAGCTTTTTACTGGGTACATCCTGAGTCTAGAGGTCTTAAACCAGTGTCAGTGAGCTGTCTGGGTATTTTTTCCCACATATTGCACTGCTATACTGCTGACAATAGGAGCCCATTAACATTTGGCCCTTCAAGTTACTGTGGCCAGGCCTCTGCAGTAGAACGTCTGCCCAATATGTAAAATAATGGAATGAATGAATTCATTGAAAACAATGATAACAAGACCTGGCTGAGCTAACTGTGACAGCATGTGGTAATTTTCCAGCCTGCTGACCCTGTAAAGAGAGTTGCAGCACAAAGTTTGGACTGCAGGGTAGATTGGTCTGAATGGGTGCAAATAATTGCAGAATATCTAATGATGTCATACATACAATCTGACAGATGGGGCAGGGTTTTTGTTTGTTTTGATTTGCTTTACTTTGTTTTAAACTTGAATTTAACTGTTTATTTTTTAAACATACGTACACATTACAATTGTAAAATGAGATGACACATTTTAAAGCATGTCTTCGAAGCACTGTTGTGCATTAGATTTAAGAAACAACCTTATTTCCTGGTGAAAAATGGTGTTTGTGCAGTACATGCTCTGCGAATTACAGTAGAAAGTTGTTATAGAATGATGCATTACCTCTATCTTCAATCCCTGGGGCCGCATTTTGAACCTAGCTCCGCTCCCCAAATCCTAATGCAAACTCTGAATAGCATAAATAAGTATTTTATTGCCTTAATTAGTCATCACATCAGAGAAACAGTCAATAAGAGACGTCTAAATAGGTTACTAATTTAGGTTTATTTTCTGGGAATAAAATGGGATGAAGTAAGTTTGTTTGACTATTAGGGAATTTCTGTGTGTTTCCAAGATTATGCAACTCTAGACATGCTGTAAATGCACTTAAATGCAAACATATGCTAACACAGTTGTGTGCCTCCTGGAGCAGGTTTGAAAATTTACTCAAATGTGGACTGGAATGAGATGATACAGTATAATAATTGTGAGTAACTCTCAATATGGTTCTTTGACACTTTGTAGATGCAAAAAGCCATTAAAGGACAATTCCAACTCTGCATTTGTGATTTAGATGATAATACAAGCATGGAACGCACTCCTGGAATTTTTAGCACCTCTAAAATTAGATTAGATTTTTTATATGCCTTAAGGGAAAGATGTACAGAAATTTTGAATGTGTTCCAATTACATCTTCCTCTTTCCCTTCCACTGTTATTTGTCCTTTTGGCTGTGAGCTCTGGAGCAAGTACTCAAAGCACTGTGAAATAATGACAATAGGAAGAAAGTAGAGGTACATAAGTAAAAAAAGAAAAATGAATTGTTTACAATTGGATTTTTCTAAGCTTGACATAGTTATCCAAAGTTAAGATAAACACAGGCAGTATTTTAAAATGACTAAGGACTGCCTGAGAAAGCAAACCAGAGGACCACAGTTTACTACTTGATTTCAGTATCATTTTTGAAGCAGAGAAACTATTGGGAGACATAACTTCTATCACAGCTTGAAATTATTGTTATCAACAATGTGTATTATGTCTCAGCTGAGGAGTAAATTCTTATTATAATAAACACTGTTACAAATATACAGTTGCAGGAAGCTTCTGACCCAAGGAGTTTTTAATGTGGTAGGAAAATTCAATATGAAGACAGATAGAAAGATCTCTTTATACTCTCATGAAGCTCTTCATATCCATAGGAAGAAATAGGAATAGGATAGGAAGTGCCATGATTTTTTAGAAAAGGGAAAAGGGGTTTGCCCATCTCCTACATAACTTGAATCTCATGTTGATTTTATTGCTAAGAAATTCTGATTCCATTTTAATGTATCCTACTAGAAAAATAAGGAGCATATCTGTCACTTTCAGTGACCAGAGAGGAGGCCAAAGTGAAATACATGGGTTGTCTCTAATATCTGTTCTTAGACTGTAAACTTTATCTTTTTATTTCTCCTTGCTTTACTGAAGGAGAATTTCTAAATTCTAAGAGGTTTACCACTTTTTGTTTAATACCTAAAAATAAGACATTTTCACCCAGGCGGGATCTTTGTTAATCAGAAAACTAGCAAAATTCTGACACAGGGAATCTTCTCCTCAGATTTTTTAGATTTATTTGTGAGTAGTAAGTACCTTGAAGGAGGGCAGCCTGTGACAAAGGTTCAGACACCTCAACAGTTTTGATGGAGGTGTTAGGATCCCTCAATTCAGGCATGCTGGAAACTCAGAGAGAGCTCTGAAATGAAAAAAGAGAGCATGATTCACTGACAGGAATTCATCATTTTCATATGTAGAACTCCTGCAGCTATTTGCAATGGAAAAGAGGCAAGAAAACAGAACCATGGGAACTGATGATTTAGATTTACAAGTGGCTTTACTGCTCTGGGAGTATGAAAGTGACTTCGGCCTGCACAACATTCTAATGAGAAGAAAATAGTACATCTTGACTTACTAGATGTGAAATATTTAATCGTGAAAACATCCACAGTGGGGCAGAAAATAACTCATCAAATCACAGTTTATAACTTTCATTAAGAAAAGTTAGAAGTTTTCAGCGAGTAAATACATCAAATGCTAAATTTTTTATTGGATTAATGAATTGTTTGCATCATTATAATGAATTATGCTATACTAATTTAATTTTAATATAATTAAGTAAAATTAAAGTTATAATTAAATGCTGTAAATTATGTTTATTTTATTATGACAAAGAGTTATTGGTTTTAAACAAACTAGGAAGAACAAATACAAATTTCAGTGAGATCAGCATGTTATAGATGTGTCTTGGCTTTTAAGGAGACACACTGAACAGCTAGATATATGAAACTTTGGTGCCTGCTATTTTAAACTGATTTAATGTAACAACTCAGTCACTTTTCTCCTGAAGTCAAGTATTAGTTCCTGCAAACTCTTTATTTATGTTACATGTCTATGTGTACATTGCTGTAGAGTAAGCCTGCAGCATTGTTCAATTTTTTGATACACTACTGTATTCCTTCTATTTTATATGTACATTCAGAAGCATTTATCCTGTGTGTACAGGTTTACAGCTCAGAAATGGCCCTTCCTTCATTTCTGCGTTACACAACAGTGATGTCGTCCCTCCAGTCCATCACGTTGATGTTGGCATCCTCACTCCCCACTTTTTAGAAATTTTTAGTATGTGTTTTAGTAGTTCTGTGAATTTCTCCTCTTCTTCTACAAGTTCACTAAACCGCTGATTTTAAGGACCACAGGTAAAGACCTTAGACTGTACCTTGTTCCGTTGTCAAAACTGTCACCACAGAAAGTCAGTGAAGACTGAGATGCAGATATTGAGAGTTTAAGACAAACACATCTTTCCTTCAGCAATGCCTAAGGACTTCTTGACATTTTGAGCTGCCATAAATATTGATGGAAAATAGAGAAAAATGTCCATGTAGCCAGTGCTGCTCTCAGCTGCAGAAGAGGAATGGTTTCCCAATCCTGCTCATATTTACAGATAGCAAATCTGTCACACTACAAAGTGAGATACCCCGAGATACCTGTTCAGCTCATAACCCTGGCAGCTTGGAAACTTGAAGGAATGGGCATGAGTATTAAAAAATGTGAACAATAAAGAATTTAGAGGGATAGTATAGTAGTACATATTCGGGCAGAGATCTGACATTAAACACATGTTTCAGGCCAATGCCATTTCAGGATTTTAATCAGAAAGAAATATTCCATCATTTTACACTTGTGTCACTATAGCAATATGAAATTTAAATGACGTTTTTCATTTCTGTATGTCCTAAGAAGGGTTTTTCTCTTCTTTCTTTTCTCATAAATAGCATGGAACAAGCATGACACTAAGTTGCTGCTAATGCCCATTTGACAGAAGGAATTTTTCAGTAAGGAGCATGAAGTGAAATGGAAGTAGGAAAGATGAAGAGGTCTCAGGAATACTTTCTTCCTACTGAACTGAAGAAGCCCATTGTGACCATGGTCAGGCTCTGAATTAACATTTTTCTGAGCATTATTATAGAATTTGCATGATATTAATTACCCTGTAATGTTGAAGTGTGGACTTTTCATCCTCCTTCAGTCACAATGCCATGATTCTGATTCTGCCATCCACTTTGCACCAGGTTTGAAGTCAACTGCTTGCATACGGTATTTGGCTACCAAAAAAAAAAAAAAAATTGAATTTGAAATCTCTTTCTGAAAGGACATACACTGTATTAATTATCAGGAGACTCAGGCTTACATAGCAATACAGCTATGTTTTTAATGTAGAGCTATCAAAATCCAAATTGAAATGATTACCAAATTTTCAGTCTGAAAAGGAGAAGAAAAAACGATATAGGGCCTTGTTTATGCACAATATTGGTTTTAAATCAGTTAAACTGGTGAAAACCCCTATGTGAACACATTTAAATTGGTTTGCATATGGCTTGTATTAATTTAACTTTGTTAATTTTTCACCAAATCAATGCAAATGTGTAAGTAGCTTAATGGCTCTTGCTTTTCCAGAACAATAGTCTTTCATTCTCAAAAATGGGGAGCTGTTTTAATTTCCTACAAATTCCAAAGGAGGCATCAAACTGCTTTTATACCACCATTTTTACTCAATCACTTTTACTCTTTTTCTATTCTATCCTTTGACCATGGAAGGGATGATTTTCTGCATTAAGTAGCTAAACGTGACATGACATTAGGGCGGGTTCAAGGTAGCAGAGGAAAACAAGATTTTCTGGGGTTTTATGTGCTGGTATAAAACAATACTCAAGATAAATACAGAGCAGGTCACTCACACAAGCTTCTGGGTGGTTTTTAGGTGTTAATTTCTCCATCTAATCTCCAAAGTATTGTAGGCTTGATAGAAATTTCCAGGAGACGTAAGAGCCTGCTGAGGAGAACAGCTGTTTGCTGGCAGTATCACTAGGTGCTCTGCACTTCACAGGATCCAGCCTTGGACTTTAATGGAGGTTGTTAAAAAGCAGAATAATCTTTCCTGTAAGGGTAACAAATTACTTGCAAAAATATCTCTGCTCTGAATTTCCTTGCAGATTTGTTTTCTGTAGCGCATTGTTCCTTAGAGAAAGATAGAAACAATGCAGGAAATAAGTTTTAGGACAATTTATATGTAATGGATTGCAAAGCTCTAGAAGAGGGACCAAAGACAGAGTGTTCATCCTCCAGACCTTGGCAACATCTCAAAGTTACGAAACCAACAAAGCAGTTTTCAGCTTTACCAAATGCAGTCATTATGTGAAATCCTTTTCCATAAATCTTCTTAAAGTTATTTTCAAGGCCTATTCAATATAAACCTACTTTTCCAATCAAGCATATCTGTGGCATGAAACACCGAAGAAAACCATAAAAGCTGCTTTTGTTAGTTCACTTGGAAATATAAATAACTGGGATAGTGGTCAGTTGCCTTTGACATGGGAAAACTGCTGGAGAAATTAAGAAGCCAAAGGATAGCCTGAAATACTCAGTGAATTACATACTGCAATCGCTGATGGAAACCACTCATCCATTGTTTGAAATGACTGACAAATTTGCCACAGCATTTTGTAACCAATATTGGCCTTACCCATCTTGGCTATAAATTCATGCAAATTAACATGTTTTCCTGAAGTGCCTGTGTTGTTGAAACCAGGAAAGTTCGAAAACAAAATACTGTTTCCACTCTGGAAAATACAATTATCTTTCAATTGGAAGTAGATGCTAAGTCCGGAAAATGTTGAGTAATGTGTGATAACAGTTCTCTTAAGTGACTCAATTATCTAACCTTCTTTAAAAATTGCTTTCTCTTGTATTGTTCCCTTATTTAATAACCTCTGTCTTGGAGACCTATTAGATAACATGCCACGGCATACTTAAAAAGTACAGAGGAATTAACAAAGTGAACTTAAGACAACTGGTGATGAGTAAGATTGATTCAGAATTCATCTAAATTCATACGCAATAAATTGCATATGCTAAATATGCTCACATATAATGTAAACTAAACACTTATAGTTGTATATGTACTGGTTTTTAAAATACATTTTTATGCATAGACATAAATAAGTAATCACAGATATGATTATATTTCAGTCTTACTCAACATGGAAAGTTAGACGTTCTGTTTATTAGCTAGTGTCTTGAAACCAGGGCTGGTTATTGCTGATTCTTGTTAGAAGCAGCATACGCCAAGTGGTATAGGTGATTAGTACTACAATATCATGCTACCATATGCCAGGAAATTTCTAATTCTCAATTTCTAAATCTCATTTCATCAAAGCTGCACAGGTATTGTCTTACCTACAAAAGTAATCCATAAAATATACAGTAAATAAATTATTAACTTACATACCCAGTTTCTATGTAAAATATAGTGCATGCCTGATAAGTCTCTCATGATTTTTGTATCTGTGTCATTGAAGTAACATAAATGAAGCATGTGCTAGTTCTATTTCTGTTTAACTTTCCATTGTACAGAAGAAATGCAGTTATGCCAAATAACTTCTCTGTTATCAAGGACAGGGAGAACAAAGACATCAAATGTATTCTCTAAAACTCTTTTGCATTTGATTTCTCAACTTATTCACTAAAGTTGCTGTCTTCAGGATGACCTATACAAATCAACACAGATCTACTCAACTTAATACAATAATAAAGCTTTGATCTAGGCAGTAGGCTGTTCTTGCTCTCAGATTTTGCTTTTGCTTTGGCTTTTGCTAAGATGCCATCTTGTTTGGTCTGGTTTTGTTTGGGGTTTTTGTCAACTGCATGATTTAGAATAAACACATTTGTCATTGCAAGTTGAAGACCCAAAGGATAACTCTGATATGAATAATATGTGAGTACTTGATAACCTTTCTATAGATTCAGTATAAACTCAGCATTGGTTAATCTCTGTCAGAATTGTATGATTATTTTTGATATGTCATTGATGCCAGCAGAGGATAATGTGACTCAAGTGATAGAACTTTGAAATTTTATCCAAACCAGATTAAAAGATACAGTAGTTCAAACTTTCACTTCTTTTATGAAATTTAATCTGTAACACTTATACCTACTTGTTGATTGAATAAAAAAGTGAGATTTTCTCCTTCAAAGAGAAAATGGTAAAAATAGATGGGAAAAAAATACTCTTTTTAGATGTGAGAATTATTTTACTTGATTCTCAAGTTTTTCGAGAAGATTTAGTTATCACAGATGGCCCACTTAGAGCTGTTAATGAGTAAATCTTGCCTGCTGTACATTATAAGGCTACAATTTTTGTCCTGGGTTTCGTGTGACTAAACAGCTTAACTAAACTCATTCAGATTGTGACATAAGAGAATTCCTGAGTAAAATGATAACACTGGGAACACCCAAGCAGCTTTTGATTCTATATACAAACTCAAGTCTGCAAATTACTACTTGTATATCACTGCAGAGCAAGTTAACTGTAAGCAATAAAGTATTGCAAATTTTATTTAATACATGAGAACTGATTTTTTTGGATAGCATTGTTCACATTCATATCAATAGTTTAGAAAAATGTGGTGTTGCCTTTTGTGCATGTGTTTTTCCAGGCAGTTGAGCTCTTTCAACAGGACAAAATTCATGGTCTCAAAAACTGAGGTTTTGACTACCTCTGCACTGAGCCAACTCTTCAGCAAGTTTCTGTTTTACCATGGCTACTGCAGTGTAAGATGCATGCCATGCCTGGGCAAGTCTTCCCCAGCAGTACTTCTTGCATAGATGATGCAAGCTTTGCTTCTGGAATTTTGGAAGACTGTCTTGCCTGGACAGCTCTGGTCAACTTCTCTGTCTTTTTCATTTCTGTCCCTGTCTTATCATAAAACCAAAGGTTGGAAAAGACCCTTAAGATCATCAGATCCAACCCTAATCTTTTCCTGGCTTCCCAATTGTCCCTGCCCAATTTGTCTCACAAACTTTTCTTCTTCTGTGCTGATTAACTTGTTGAAAAGGCAGAGAAGAGATGTTGTTTACTACCCATCCTGGTCCTGTCACTTACACTTAACTGGTAGAATTCTGCAGAAATTTTCCTTAATTACACTGCAGTTGAAATCACATCAAAAGTCACATCCACATCACCATACAGTGTCACATCTACAATAGCATACTAGTAATCTGTAGCTCACAGAAGTATCACAGTTTTGTTTCAGAGCATGTCTGCCTCTTTATGTCATCAGGATGTCCTCTTTTGGTTACTCTATGTTGTTCATCCCTCGAAACATTGACATAGTGTTACCTGGTAATCTCCAAAATTGCTATGTTTGTCCTCAAAATATTAGAACTGAACGTATGGATAATATTGAAACACTGTATGAGTGAGAAGTAAAAAACTTCTCCTTGTTGTCACAGCACCACAAGAACTGATCTGAATACAGAAAAAAAAAAAAAAAAAAAGAAAAGGTCAGTTGGTCAAAGGCAAACTATGTTTATTAATTTTAAATCACTTGAATGGCTTTGTTTCTACTTTTTCTGCTCTGCTTCATGTTTCCATCATCTACAAGAAGCAGAATACTGAGCTAGGAAACATAATTTTCAGTGATTTAACTGCTGTAAAATCTCCCAAAAAAAAACAATATCTAGGTAAGAAAGTTTTAAAGAATAAGCTTGAAAACATTTCAGGGCTCCCATGAATCACATCACCACATCTTCAGAGCCTTGCTTGTCACCCAATATAAGCATTTGACTCATTTTTGTTTCATCTAACCTCTGCTTCTCTGCCACTGCCTTTTTCAAGGTATGGGATAAAGGCCTTTGGTGTTACTTAATATTAAAACAGTTTAAAAATTTCTTTCTTCCACAATCATACTTTATTTTCCCCTTCCTACTTTTCTTTTATAATATCAGGTTCTCATATATCAGGATTTTGTAACACTAGTGAGTACAAGAAAGGGCCTTCTCAGGATTTCCGTTATCATTCATAAATCATGATTTTCAGGGTTAATATTTCAATACCTGTAAATCTCATGTTACTGAAATGAAGCATCACAGATTTTAATCAATCCTTTTCCTTTTAAAACTGGATTTAACCCATTAAATATTTTCTTTGAATGATAAGAGTTATATCAGTAGGCCAGCTCCTCAGGAAGCAGCTGTCTGGAATCACTTAAGTAATTTCACTTATCAAGAAAGGAAAGAAAAATTATTATTAAAATATTATTGGTCTTTATTTTGATAGACAAAACTTAGCTCACAAGCAGAAGTAGAAAGGTGCTAAGTCTACTCTTGAGAGCACACCCTCTTCAGTAATAGTTGTCTTTGGTTTAGAATCCAGGATGAAGGTTCTCTTTGCTTTGTATGGATTCCAGTCTCATGTCACTCATGACATCAGGTTTCTTATGGCCTCTTGCCTCTCCCGTCATTCTTACCCTCCCCACTCAGCCAACTGCCTGTTCTCCAAATTCGGAACACCAGTGCTCCTGGAATCTGCAGCTTCCAGAAAAATCATTGAAAACCCAAAAAGGGTCCCTGTATCACCAGGGCTATCACCCTGTTTTTACAATGCTCATATGGAGAAAATGTTGAACTGACTTTTACAACTCTTCTTTCTTTCTTTTTCTTTATTTTGCTATTTTCTGCCAGAATCCTAGTCCTGCACTGCTCCTGGCATCCTCCAGCAGACAGTATGCTTTATGCACTGCGAGAAGCTCATGAGTTCTACATGGCCTCCTGACAGTGGGATGGAGAGACAGTGTCTCTAAAAATTAAGCCATCCAAGGATCTGCCCTTTTAGCATTCAGTTAAGACTTTTTCTTTCATGATTTTTCACCATGAAGAGTTTGTAATTTTTTTTTTCAGTCATTCTGCTCTTCCTCTTTGCAGGAGCAAGATGTGGAATAGGAATTCCAAACAGCTCTCATCAATGCACCTCAAAAACCATTTTGTGACCCTCATATAGCACTTTACATAACTGTTTAATTTCCTATTTAAAACAAATTAACTCTTGTGTGCTCTAATCAGGACACAAAGGATCCCAGAGCTTGTCTGGAAGTATGTGGAGGTTACCGAGAGGTTGTCCAGATTGATGGTTGTACTGAGTGTATGACCTTAGAATGAACTTTGACTAAACTTTGCTCTTTGTGCACTTGGCAGTCTGCATTGGAAAGTGTCACTTGTCTGCATTCAACATATTAAATGTAAGGCATATGCTTTACAGGGACTTGGACCTTCTTTGGTTTTACAGAATAAAATCTTCATCAACCATATTTGTATCAGTTACAATAATTATTCCACAGCTATTTCAATCTGCTTTAGAATGCATGTATTTCATTAGGATATGTCAATTAATTCATGCTTCTTTACTGTTTTCTCTTCTAGATCGGGTATCCTCGTCATTGTCACTGTGACAAGGGTGATAAACAATAATTTTGTCTTGGATGGTAAATCTCCATGACAGTTTTGCAAGACTACTTTATGTGTAAGCTCCATTTAAATCCCAGGAGCCAAGAATTGCATTAGCTTACTTTTATGGGAATGTTGCTCACATCTTGCAGACATGTGTACATGTATGTATACATACACATACATACATACTTACATCAGAGAGAGAGAACCGAAGAAAAGGAGAGATTTTCATATCGGGGGTACATGCTTTCGTAGAAAGCACTCAGGCACACAACATGACAGCAGAGAATTATTGCCACAAACCGGTAATATACAGATCAGAGTGAGCACTTGCTATGACCAGAACAATTTCTTTTGCTAAAAACTACCTTAAAAAAGACTCTCATTATTGTTTATTAAAGACTATCATATTAGAATAGGTAATTCATACTAGCTTGTGAAAAAAAAGCCTCAGCAATTTTTCATCCCGATATGTTTTCAAAAAACTCTAGTGTCCCAACCAAACTAGAATCTCCCCTCTCCTGTCAATATCTAATTGTCCACCAGGGCAATTTTTGCTAAATAAGAAGCAGGACTACCAAATCTTGTTCTAGAAAAGAAAAAACACTTGTATATGCTGGTTTAGGTTCTGTTATTAATTTTTAAAATTTTTATTTAATTAAATTTCGTTTAATGGATTCATTGTTTTAAATACGAACCATTTACTACTTTGCTATGAAAATAACTCTTTTTTCCCCATCCTATTTTTAAATCAAGCAATCAGTTCCCACTTTGTCTAGTTGTGTAATTGGCTATTAATATTAGTCTATTTTAGGGCATAGTGTGAATAAAATGACCAGGATAACTCTATACTAGAGTTAACTTATAGAATGGTATAGATACATATACTTTGCATAGATATTTGCAGCAAAAATATGTATAGTTCTACATACATAAAGGAGTTAAATATCAGTTTTCTTTCTGTTTCCAAGACCAGAAAGTGTTGCAGTTGCTGCCAAGTTTTAGATGAAGATTGAGCAGCTGAACTAGATCTCTTATGAAACATTTTTGATCAATATTCAGAACAATAATGCAGAGAAATATAAAACTGAGCATGCATAAGCTATAAATAGCAATGTGTGTAAACCAGGTATCTGCCGCAGTTCTCAAGGCAGCAGCTTTTCTTAAGGACCTAATGGATGCATCACATCAAAAGATCACAACTTTTTGATGCATCACATCAAAAGACCACAACTTAGCAATACTGTCAGGACACAGGGCTGGCTGATAGTCAACAGTGAAGGTCATACAAGTGGTAACAGGAGCTGGAACCCATCTGAACAACCCTAAAATTCAGACCCATTGTGAACCACTGCAGTCCAATGTCAAGGCGGAATGAAGACAGATTTATGGCCTGGACATAGTAAGAACTCAACAGAGGGGATCAAAATCTGTGCTGGGTGGGCCAGAACTACAATTTTTTTGGCTTGACTGGAATCATGAGATGTAGCCATCCTGTGAACATATGACTCTACAAAGTCACAAATGGAAAAAGACCAGTTCTGAGCCTTTTCATTATATGTATGGCTCAACTGAAAATTTTCTGGGTTAAAATCAATCATCAATAAATAAGTGCAAGAAATAAAAGGGGGAAAAAAGCATGATAACACAGATTTTTCTCTCCTCAGCTTACTAGACTCATTCTTTATCACAGGTCTAAATGTATCAGCAAAGCTTACTTTGCTCTGAGGAATGAGGCTAATTAAAAATCTTTTGAAAAATGAGCCAAATTAAAAAACAAGAAAATATTTAAAACATCCCTTCAGCTATTGTAACAGTCTGATGAACTTTAAATGAATCATTGCAAAATATATCCAGCTTTGTTTCACCACGTTTCACCAATTATTCATCAATGTTGTGGTTATAGTGGTACTAACAGAGATATACATATCTGTCACAGAAAAGGGTTGTACAGCTCTCAGCCTTTCTTTCATTCACAAAGACCTCAAGCTTACCTAAAATTTATGTTACCACAATTAAGCTCCAGATTTTTGGGAATATTCGACCAGGACTCAAGTCCAGATTTGTAAACACTTCCATGTGCTATGTGAACATAAAAGTAACAAAAGCTCAGCTCACAATTGAAGGATATACTCAGCAGATTGTCTTATTGGTCACAGAAATTATATCTGCCTTGACAAACTATTAGAAAACCCCATTTATTTTTCGCGTCCATTTTTAGGCATGACCCAAATGCCCAGCTTCATTTCCTGAGGTTATGAAAGTGTAACTGTTTTTTTCTCTCAAGTGAGTGTTCTTAGATCTACAGCTTTAATGTGCTGTTTTCTCATCATATTCCTATAGTAAGCAAAATCTAAATTTTTTTCTGCTTTTAAAACTGTCTTGGCACAAGTGGCTCCATGACCAAATTGTCATTCCACCTCATTACACTAATATATAAATCTGTTGGAGGTGACCAGAAGATTGGAGGTGGTTTCCCTCATTAACTTCCCGAAGTGCCTTCTCAAAGTACAGTGTACTTCCTCATAGGTTGCCACCCATCTCTACAAATCCAAGGAAAAAAAAAGTCACCTAAATCATATAAGAAGCAATATGTCAAAATGTAGTGAAAAAAAATCCCCCTAAACTAATTGCTCAAGGAAGATCATCTGCTTTAAAAAAAAAAGAGAGTAAAGACTGAGAGATGTGAGACACAACACAGTGTTTAGCAGAAGCCTGAGCCCTGGTCTTACAGTTTTAACTAGAAAGTGTTCATACAGTTTTTGTTTGTGGAAAAAAAAAAAAAAAAAAGTAGTTTTGTGGCATAGTGACATGCTATGAAACACACAGAGGTAGCATTAGATAACATAGAGCTCTCTACAGCCTAATTCACAGGAAAACCTTTTCAAAGCTGGCTGAGGTATGTTTGTTCTGTGTGACAGACATCCAGAGTATAGAAATGTGGAGATTGACACAACCTTAGTGTTTTTAGATTACTCTTTTCAAGTAGAGAATTTAAGGAGTTGCACTTCTAAACTTCACTGAATAACAGTAACAATTCAATATTAATTTTTAGATTAATTATCTTTGTATTAATAACAGACATTGATATTAGCTGTGTTTGTCCAGAGTCACTGTATATGTAAATCTCAAAGCGAGAAAGCATAAATCCAGAAGCTGGCACTGGACAGGCCTACTCAGTCCATCCCTTGCAAGTAATCAGTCTCTTTTGCATTTACAGTGAGGGCAGCTGAGTTGTACAGCACCTCTCAGGTGTTTCTGCACTGTCAGTGCATGATATTCCAATTTGTGATTTCATCATATTTTTAAATTAAGTACATGTCCAATCCTACAGTCTTCAATAAACATCTGTTCAGAGTATCCTAATTGGTTTTCCTACATGCTGGCCACCTTATCATGACACTAGTTCATAATTTTCTGCAAGATACATTTTTTCCATTTCTAAAAACTGTATTTTCCATGTCATTAGCAAAATAAAGTTCTAGTTCAGTTATAGAAACTTAGCAAGCCCCTAGCAGCAGAACTGTGAACAGAAATCCCTCAACATCATACAAATTGTTGTTCCTACTGAACAATAACTGCTTATTCAGTTATGTTGCAAAACAAGGCATTTTTCTCTGAAGCTGTTTGCACTGTTTGCAGTCCCCAAGAAGAGAGACATTTTCTCAAAAAGTGAGAATCAAGCTTACAGCACTTCTCAGACACAGATGAATACAGTTTCGACTTGCTAAAGTTCATCCTCAGAGAAACCCCCTACTGTAAACAAATGAGATAACAAAAGATTTCACATCACATGTGAAATTAGCTTTTCAAATAGCTGATCCTCCACTGATTAGTTAAACAGACCAAATAATGTCAAGCAAGTATCAAGACTTGTGATACTTTTTCTGAGTAAATGGCATATATATGTAATCCCTTTGCTTTAGCTACACGCAGTCTTTGAGGAATTTAATTTATCTCCTCTGAAAGCAAGGATACCTCATAGGTAAGGGGTGTCTCATGGTCTTTACCAACTCAAGTATATTCTTCAAGTAGACCTACTTTACTCTATACCTCAGTTGTTGAGTCAGTTCAGAATTGCACACTCACCCTGAGGCCTTTTCCCTCTCACAGTGCTTGTTCTTCTACTTTCTTTGAACATGCTTTTCAAAACCTTTCCGTGCTGAAACTTTAAACCATTGTTAGAAACACTTACTTCCGCCTCACTTCTTCTGGCCAGGGAAATATTCAAATCACATCCAACTCAATATATAATGACCTTTGGGATTTTTTTGTCATTAATAAAAGCTGAATTTTTCTTGTCCTTCTTTTTAAATTCTTTAGGTGGAGCAGTAAGTTTCTCTCTGAATAGATCTATAAAGTCTGCTGTCACAGTGTTCCTTAAAATGGAGCATTCCCATGAGCACCTTGAGTCTGTAAGACTTCTGCTTGAATTTCTCCTTAGAAGTTCACCATACCTTCCTAGTGAGCAAATCCCTGTTTAAGTTCTCTACCTCCTCTCAGATCAAAGGTAAGTACACTTGCCAGTTAATGTGATTGTAATTTTTCATGCTTTAAATCTGCATGTTTATGCAAGTTGGAGAAGGAATTCTCTTCCGAAGATACTCAAACCTTTCTTTTTCAAGTAGGGAGGGTTGATTTCACAGCCTACTAAAATACGCTGCATTTAGAGAGAATCCTGCTCCAACTCTTTATCTGGAATCAGAGAATCAGAGAATCAGCCAGGTTGGAAAGGATCTCTGAGATCAAGTGGATCACCCTTGATGCACTACCACCACAGTTACTAGACTATGGCACTAAGTGCCACATCCAGTCTCATCTTAAAAACCTCCAGGGATAGAGAATCCACCACCTCCCTGGGCAGGCCATTCCAATGCCTGATTACCCTTTCTGTAAGGAATTTCTTCCTAATACCAACCTAAACTTCCCCTGGCAGAGCTTGAGACCATGCCCTCTTGTCTTACTGATAATTGCCTGGGAGAAGAGACCAACCCCCACCTGGCTACAATCTCCTTTCAGGTAGTTGCAGAGAGGTGGTGGGGGGTTTTTTGGGTGTTTTGTGTGTGTGTGTGTGTTTTTTGTTTTGTTTTGTTTTGTTGATTTTTTGTTTGTTTTTGTTTTGTTTTGTTTTGTTGTTGTTGTTGTTTTGTGGGGGGGGTTTTGTGGGTTTTTTTGTTTTTTTTTTGTTTTTCCCCATTGCACAAGAGAACAATCTCAGTTACTAAGCTGCAGGCATGAGGGCAACCTGTCATTTTAACTTTAGGACTTTGGCACTCAAGAGGTGGAATTTAAGAGCGTCATTGCTCAGAGCTGCCAGAGGGTTGTAATGTTTGTCCCTCCCACATCTGAGAGTGCTGCAGCCCTTTGTATCAGCACCAACACCTGTCCCTTGCCTACTGAAATTGCTTGAGAGTGAGAACCACTTATGATCCTTCCCATGGTACATTATTGAGTCTGAAAAGACTTGAAATGTACTTCCTAATTAGGGTCTGGTCCAAACGAAGTGGTTTTAGCCAATATGCTCTCACACAGGATACAGAACATCACCAGATGAGGCTGCAAGTTTTTTCCAGAGAATTTAAAAGTAGTATCAGTCTGCCTGCCTGTCTCCCTTTTTGGGCTTTAAATTGTCTTTATAGAACCTTCTCATTTCACCAAGGAAAAGGGACCAAGTAAATTGTTTATGCAATCTAACACATTAATATCTAAATGATACGTCAGATTGGCTTACTTCTTAACTATATGCCAAATACTGGACATGGATGTAAATTCTTATATTATCTAAAAATGATTTCTCAGAGAATGAACTAGAAATTTGCTACTGAGGGATAGTAGTAGCTTCTGGAAAGTAGATATCTCATCCTTTCAATGGAGAGGCTAGTTTTTACCTAAATTTTATATACATAGGGCAATTTCATTACAAAACCTGCAGTTCAGTATTCCCAGGATTAAGCTTCCTCTTAAAAAAATGGTGTCCTGGATTTTGGTATGATGTTTTTTCAACTCCAGAAAAAACAAATCAATAAATATAAAAGGTTTTATTTTTTTAAAAAGTCATTGGTCTACCATATAGTTACAGCCATAAGAAGGGTGGAAAGATTATTCATTCCCATATGAGAGGGTGATTATGGTGATTGGGTGATAATAATTCCCACGTTTAAAAAAGTCAATGTATTATACTATTATGATAAATTAAACCCAGAGGGTTTGTATAAATGATGATTGATTTCTCTCTATATGTGTGGAGTGTAGGAAAAAAAAGTTGGTTGTTTTTTATTTGCTAGGGAAACTTATGGACTGACACATACCAACACTTAGGACTGGGAAGTCTGTCTTTCCTCATACTATAAATTAGAGGATATAATTGTATGTTTTATCATGAGAAATTTGCAGCTGAAAGGAAAGCTAGCTGCAGGAAAGAATTTCAGCTTTCACCTGGAGACCTAAAGAAAGCTACTCCTCCTGAGGCATCTTACTTGTTGTTTTCGCTACAGCATCACTACTATGATTTCCTTTCTTATTTCACTGAAGTTCTAAAAAAGGCCCTACAACCATCCATAGTATTAAGGCTTGAGAATATGTAAACACAAAATATGTGATCTGTATTTGATTTAAACCAGAATATTGCATTGCTACACTTTGAAACTATGACTGCACTACAAAACCGACAGTTTTAATGGAAAAATGTGTTTTGAAAGTTGTCTTTGAAAACATATTGAATAATTCTTTGAGTTGTGATGGTTTCACTGCCTCAATATTCAGGATAAAAGCAAGCAACATAGTTTTACCTTATTCTTCTTATTCTTTGAAGTGTCATTCAGTGGTGTTAGAACACACTTATTTTACAGTCAAACCGTTTACAAGTCTCTTGTGTCTTTCAAACCACTTTCCACCTGAAATGACCACTCTGAAACATCTCATTATTCTGGTCCTGAAGAAGGTACTTTAAAGAATCCTTGGATCCATACATTATTTCTTCCTAAATGATATATGCAGAAGAACCTCAAAGCCATTTGATAAAAATTGCTGCTTGTTTTCCCTTCTTGTTCCCCCCTCTCATCCTCAACTTAAATATAAATGTGAGAAAATTCAGATATTGCTTTTCTGGTTTCTCCTGGAGGGTTCATTGGAGGTTTCAAAGATGTAGTCTGTGAACATATAACACATTATTCAAAGGGCAAATAGTGACTGATCTTAACAAAGACCATTTTTACACCCGAGTATTTCCAAGGCCCTCATATCAAATAATGGGCGGGGAAAAAAGTTTTAAAAGGAGTAGTAAAGATAATTCTTTCTAGGACAGTACTATGAATTTTCCAGTCAGCAGAACAACGTTTGACCCAGGGATAGCTAAGACATGGATTTTGAATAGACCAAAATATCCCCAAACAAAACTCTTCTAAAACTCTTCCCATAGACACTTCTTATACACCACAAATGAAAAAAAAAAAAAAGGAAATTAATCAAGTACATTTCTTGTTCATTTCTTTCCCTATACAAGTCATTCCTAAAACAGATTTCTCTACAGCATAATCTTACTAATAATCCAGGTTTACACAGACACACGTTTTATGCTCTACACAAAGTATAGTCGTGTCTCTCCAGCTACCAGAAAAGATTTAGTAGTAGATGCCAGAGATTAGTCACAGAATCACAGAATCATTGAATCATAAAATTATCTGGGTTGTAAGGGACCTAAAAATCATCTAGTCCCAATCCTTCTTACTGTAGACCAGGTTGCTCCAAGCCCTGTCCAACCTGGCCTTGAACACTTCCGTGGATCCATAACTTCTCTGGGCAACCTGCGCCAGCGCCTCACCACCCTCATAGTAACCCTGCCCTCTTTGCATTTGAAGCCATTCCCACTTGTCCTGTCACTCCATGCCCTTGTCAAAAGTCCCTCTCCAGCTCTCTTGTAGCCCTTTTTGGTACTGGAAGGTTTCATATTACTAGGTCACCCAGAGTCTTTTTCAAAATCCTGCTATATGCCTGAAGAAAATAAAATTCAGTTAGAAAAAGTACATTTTGTGTTTTTTTTTTTTTTTTTTTTTTTTTTCTTTAACTGTATCAGTTGATTTACTCAGGCTTAAATGAGGACAGTGGTCAAAAAGAGATGGTATCATAGACTTCTAACTTGAAGGTAATACTGAACTGCTCTAAAATAAATACATTCTAGTCATATATAAACAGGTACAGTTTCCCACATTCTTCATTTGAACATTAACTTCATTTTTCAATATCAATTTAATACTTTATTCTGTCAGAATTTCTGTTTTAAGAAACTTTGAAGTGCAGATTTATGAAGAGAGAAAAGTTTGCTGACTTAATATTTGTTTATATACAATGAGGGGAAAAAGGGACTCTGCTTGTTTCCCTATGGGCAGGAATGACCACAAACCATGAATCGGTGTGTGCAATTCATGTATTTACAGTGTTGAAACTGGCTAAAAAGAAATTCTTTGTCCTAGTGAGCAAATGCAGTGTCAGTAGCCTTGAATTTTTTTCATGGAAGGTAATAAGCAACTCTAGAGAGTGACTCAGCACACCTAAGTGTTGTTTTCCATTAGGGTGTAGATTATTAACTTAGCTGATTTAGAGGGCTATAACTGGTTGTTATTAAAGTAGATCTTAAAGTAAATTAATTAATAAAGTAGGTTTTTCACATAATAATCACTCTAGCAATCTGACTAATCCAATATATGTTCGCATATTACAGAGAGTAGGATGAGGAAATAAATCTGTTATTGGGTAAATTTCTTATTTTTTTGTAATTTTGAAAGAAAGTTAGGGTGGATTGATGAATAAGCTGTTAAGCCATGAAATTAGGGCCTCTTTCCATCCTTCTTCACATTAATACATGTTCTTCAGCAGATACCTTAGTGTAAACTGTCAGATAATATTTAATTCATTTTTTTACTGAAATATTTCCAAGATACAAATTTATCCATTGATTCTGAATGGACTACAATAATTTCTATAATGTTATCTCAGATGTGACTCATTGAATTATATCATTTTAGTAAATGTAGCAATTTTAACAATGTCCATTATCCCTCATTTACACGTTTAGCTACCTAAATAATTAAGGTTTTAATGAAATGGGCTGACAAAGTTGATGTAGGGCCAGGTTTGACATTTCCCTGGTGAAGAAGCACAAATATTTTTTAAGTCTTCAAAACTAAAAATTCAGTTTTGGTTCAGTGACAAAGTTCCTAATTTAAAACTGTTCCTCTCTACAAATTAAACTCATGCAAAGACTTACAGAGCACTCAGTATTGTAGGATTCATGGCTAATAGAAATCTTGTGAAGTACTAGAAAGTTCAATTCTCCTCTCAAGAGCTGCTTCATTTTAGGCAGCTGCTAACCCTTTATGATCTCTCTGCCAAACCAACATATTGTATGTGAAGGATTTACTTTCATATGCTGTTGGGTTACATTTTCATAGGTGGAGCAGTATAGAAATTGACACTTGTATGATGTTTCCAACAGCAGTGACAGAACCAGCAAGACTAGGAGGAACAGTCGTGCTCAGAACTGTAGGATAACTATGTCTTTTACACTGTTGGAGGCAACCAGAAATAAAAAAATATCTAGTATTCCTGCTCCTCTGCTCCGTGCATCCTGATATTTCACCTCCTTACCTATGAGGATTAGTCCTCACAGATCCAAACCAGTTAATTGCATAATTCTGAGTTTTTCTAAGAAGCTTCTGTGTCCAAATAGTACTGATTCATAGCAGGGAGTGAAAGGGGCTTTTTTCTGAGAAAGTGGCAGGTGGTATATTCAGCCTCAACACACCCTCTCCCTTCAGGGAAAGTGGTTCTCACAAACAACAGATGGATGGCACAGTGGCTACAGGCCTGAAACTCAGGACATATTACTATCTAAAAGGTTTTTTGTTTTCATTTAATAGCAGTATGGTAGGTTAATAAAATCAGTAGGGAAAATCCTGCAGTGGTGCTGGTGAAAGAAAAGCAGTGTGTTATTCAGTCTGGTAATCATAGTGAATAACAGCTCTGGGGCAGTGAGGTACATTAATATAGAAAGAGGCAGAACAAATACATGTGGGTTTATTCAGCTACTCACCACATAAGGCATATTTTGCAAGAGTCAGACACAGAGTTAAAGCATCATGTGAGATTTCTCACCAAGCTATTGAATTAAAGAGTTGGGGAAAAGCAGAAAACTTCAAACTTACATGTAGACTCTGAACTAGTAGGAACTCATGGGAGTTAGAGGAAAGGTTGGGGTTTGTGTTTTTCCTAAGAGAAATTGTCCTGGCATTTGCTGCCCACTTCAGCATCTGCAGTACCTCTTTTTGCTGCCACCAAAATTTCCATTCATTGATTAATTTAAACTCAAAGGGGAAAGCTGACTAATGCAAATGCACTCATTGTTCACACTGTAAAAGAATTAGGAACCTCAAGATACTTCCCGCATTTTAATGAGGTTTGTTACATAGTGCTGTCAGTTGTCCACTTCTCTCCTAGAAGTTCTGAAGACTGGGAAAGTGGAAGATCCAGGTGTTTTTTGAGCTCACAATTGCAATGCACTCAGTGTTTAAATTCCAAAGTTGTGGAATAACTAGAGGAATGCTGAAAGAGTGACAGTTTAAGTTTACACCTCATCCTTACTGATGCTTTTTCATAGAAGAAAAAGAAAGAAGGCATGGGATCAGTTCTCTGATTCTGCAGTCTCCCCATTTGTCTTGATATGCACAGGATACACAGTCAATATAATATATTTTCTTAAAACACATAGAATCTGTCCTACAGGAAAAGAAACTAGAGGCACTGCTTTATGGGGGTAGGTTCTTTTGTTCTATTTTTCATGGGTCTTCATAGGCTTGCCTCAGTTTGTGGTAAGTCTATTACCAATTTATAGTGCTTCACAACCATCAGATTTGCAGACAATTTGAACTGAATTTCTGCCATAGATGGTCAGAATCTGCTTCTAGGAAATATGTACAAGGAAGCCATAGCACAACAGAGAAAATGCCTTTTTCTGCCCCCTTTTTTATTAACTTCTTTTTGAGTCCTGTTGTTCATGATAAGGCCCATATTGATCTCTACACAAAGGTGGAAGGGTTAGCTTCACTGAAGTCAGTGTATGAGCCTGGTTGATGCAAGACCAAGAGTTGTTTTCTTAAGCCTTCACAGAATATGTTTCAACTGGCATGAGTGTTCTTAGAGTTCCAAGTAACAGGAGTTCAGGGATGATGCAGCATCTGTGTCACGTAGGTCATGCCTGGCCCCACACTGTCCTCAGATCAGAAGTGGGTACCTCAGCTTGATACTCAGTCTGAGGTGACTGACTTGTTTACTTAAACTAGTCAGTTTGACTTAAACCTAGTGTTTACTACAGGAAATGTGTCATACATCGTGGCCATATACACCACATCTTGGCATATATTCACAACTCCCTATACTGAATATTGAATATTTAATTAATGTAAATACCCCAGTGTTCACTAAATGTTAGAAAGTGATTTAGCCTAGATTCTTCCTTGGATTAATTGGCACTTCATATATTTATTTTGGCTGACTGATAGAAGTTCATTTTTCTTCCTTGCTCAGTTACATTTATTTTATAAGGACTACCTGTATGAGCAAAGTAAACAATTCATAAGATAAAACCAAAATAAAATTAGGACTGTGAAACCAAAGGGAGTCTGAGCTAGAATCAAACAGGAACATCATCTAGCTATTCATAACTTTCCTTAAGCACAACATTTTTTTTCTGTTACTGCAGTCCAATCCAAACCTTCTTGTGTGCCAATCCCACAAGTCCAGCATTGCGACAGTCCCTGTTGCACTGATTCTATAACTCCACATCTACTGCCTTCTGCTCAGCATCAAAAGAAGCAGGGAAAGACAATGAAGAGCAGACTTCAAAGTTACCATGTGTGCTTTGTTAACAGTGAGAATATAACTATTTTTCTCTCTTCCTGTATCTCGCTTCCCACAAGCTAGCATACACCTGTAGAAACAAGCAGTATATAAACACGATTCGCCATCAGGAACTGCATTTGCAGAATTATCCCTGCAATTCATTGTGACTTCACTGTTTCCGAATTCCGAGTAGTAGAATCTGGAGCTCATTAGTAGAGGTATTTGTTCCTGGATTTGATATTTTGTATTTACAAGGGATTGTACTTGCACAAATAAAATGTTCAAGGAGACCTTAGAAAACATTTTTTTGCTTAGTGGGACTACAGGAGAGCTGGAGAAGGACTTTTGTTAAGGGCATGGAGTGAGGGGGCAAGTCAGAATGACTTCAGTATGACAAAGGACAGGTTCAGATTAAATATTAGGAATAATTTTTTTACTGTGAGGGTTGTGAGACACTGACACAGGTTCCCCAGAGAAGTTGTGTATGTCCCATTGTCATAGTTCTGATTTTAGAAGGAATTTTTTCTTTCCCTTCCCCCCCTGCGTGTGTGCTCTGTGGATGAGCCATCAGGTAAAACAAAAGAATTGGCCTGGTCCACTAAATGGCCGAGACATTAGTCTCCTAGCAACGAAGGGGGAGGAATTGAGGAAAGGCTAGGGTGTGTGGGTGGAAGGAGGTGGGGTTTGGGGGTTGGAGCTCAGCTCTGGACCTGGAGGGGAGCCTGCTGCAAGCTGGAGACACTGCCTGGTTTTTTTTCTTTGTCTCTTTCCTGTCAGAGGGGAGTTTGTTGCTGCTGCTCTCGGCTTAGCTGTTGCTGGCTGCAGGCCCTGCTTACAACGCACCCTAATCAGCTGAAGTTTGTGAGTTTTCTTCCATTGGGAGAACTTTCTGTTTTATTGCTGTTGTTTTTCCTTCCCCTC
>NW_020955197.1:533538-600420 GCF_003031625.1 Empidonax traillii
CACAGTGCCGCCTGGTGACAGGTACTGGACATTACAAGTTCTACTCCTCCAGTGATCCAACAGCGCCACCTGGTGACTAGTATAGGACACTACAAGTCCTGCACCTTCTGTAACTCAACAGCGCCACCTGGTGAATGGTACAGGACATTACAAATTTTGCATCTCCAGTGACCCGACGGTGTCCCCTGCTGACTGTGGCTGGAACTGCACCAAAGGGTGCTAAAAATTGAACAATTTAATTTCCCTTTTGCCTGTTTATCGGTTTTGTTCTTGAAGGGGATTATTGGTGGGTATAGGAGTATTGCTTGGTTGTTTTACTTGGTTTTTTTTCGTGTTCCTGTTAATACACACATACCTTTTAATAAAGGGCTGTTATTTTTTCCCTTTTCCATAATTTGTTTTCCTTCAATCGGAGCCTCTTAATTTCAGATTTATAATTGCTTAGAAAAGGAAGTTTGGGTCTTTTTCTCCTAATCCATCCTCAGCAAAAGACCTTTCTCTCATTTAAACTGGGACACCCATCCAGGGAAGTGTTCAAGGTCAGGTTGGATGGGGCTTGGAGCAACCTGATCTAGTGGAAGGTGTCCCTACCCACGGCAGAGGGGTGGAACTAGATGGTCTTCAAAGCCTCTTACAGGCCAAACCAGTGTATGATTCTCTGATACTTTTTTTTTTAATTAAAAAATGTATAGATTCAAAATTCTGTGCTGAGTTTAAAGGTTATTTGAAGTTTGTCAGGACTGTAGTGCAAACACATCCATAAATGTTGATGAACTAAAGCAAAGACTGGCACACTGACAATAGCTAATTTTTTGGTGCAGAGTCACTAGTGGCAGGTACTATTGATCCAGAACCTCACATGGTTTTTCTGTCTCAATATGGAGGTAATGGTGCATACGTAGGAACATAAACACATCTTCAAGTGTTTGGAGAAGGAATTTAATGTTTTGTCATGTGCTTTTACGTCTCTGGGATGGAAGGGGTTTCGTTCCTAGGAAATGTCTTATTTGGTCATACTTAGGATTCTTACTGAATCAGCTGAATGTAGAACAAAGTCCCCTCTCCAGTTTATTCCAAATGTGAGGTATTCATACTTTGAAATAAAAGAGTCTCAGAGAAGATGTTACACAATGCTTGTAACACAAGATTGCATATGACACTAGTGTGAATGACAAGTTTGGGATTTCTGTACATCCTTACCTCTAGAATAAACTTTTCTCATTATGTAAAAACTGTATACTGCTTAATTAAGTATGAGGAATAAAAATATTTAAGCAAATTAGAAGGGATGTGCAATACAAGACAGCAGAAAAACAATGCAGAATAGTATTTCTGAGCCAGATTCTCCTTTATAGGCAAACAGCCTTATTGAAGCACAGCATTGCATTCAATGGGACTGCATAGCTGAAGTCAGGGAAGAATATTTCTCAGTTAAGGTAAGGAGAAAGGTCAGAATCCATGGAATAATACCCTATGTCTGCATAAGCTGATGCTGCATTTATTTTATATGTTTGAAGTAGAAGGAAAAAAACATCATATTTATCCTGGTGAAATAAAAAAGATATTGAAAGATCCTGCACTAATTCCCCCAGTACTTCTCATCTTGTTAAGATGACCGGGTTTTGGGGCAACACATGCATATGAAAACCTAATTATCAGTACATAAAAGCCTGCAGGGACACAGCAAGCAATGAGGGTAGAGAGGAAAGATGATATTTGGACAACTACCATTTATTTGGAGAACAGCTACTCACCAAACATAAATCTTCAGTAAACCTACAGAGCAGGTGGGATAAAAAAGACACTTATACAAAGAACTGGGCTGAATTTGTGCAGTGAAAATGGAGATTTTGTGCATAACACATGCAGTTAGTACTAGTATTAGTGCGAAGGGTACACCAAAAATACTGATTCCCCCTATCTCAAAGTGGGGGTGTGTGACAAGAATGAAAGAAATATAAAAAATTTCAAAGGTAGAAAGTTATAGAGGTGAGGAAGAGAAACGAAAGGATCTAAAGAGGCATGAAAAATAAATGAGAGTAGTGTAAAGAGAGTGTGAAGATAAGGAGGAAGAGGAGATGCTTAAAAAAGCAGAGTTAAAAAAAAAGAAAAAAAAAAGAGAAGATGGCACAGCTGCTTATCTGAGAGACTAAAAATCATAGAGAGCGAAAAATTCAGAAAGAACCTGAGAGGAACTGGGTGATTGAGGAGTAAATATGGATGCACATATGGAAATGCCAGACCATGAGAAACCATCCAGAGGTAAAAAAGCAGAAGGAGAAGTGCACTAAGGAAAGAACAGCAAATATACTTACAGCAGAAAGCCAGACTAAATTATTAAAATTACACATACTTTTAGGAATTGAAGAAACAGGTAGAGGCAGGTAAGTAGGAAAGAAAAGAAATTGAAGAAAGTGACCAAGGTTATTTTGAATTACTTCCCAGAAAAGTGGTAGCCAAAACTTGATGTAAAAAGCCCATGTAATTATGCATATTTTTGAACTGAATCTGTCACATCTCAGCATTTGCAGGCTCAAATCCTGCTTCTTTACTCCGAAGTCTGAAAGACTGTTCCTGGCAAAGGCTGCTGCTCTGCAGCACCAGGTATCCCATGTCTTATTTAAATGTTTCCACAGGTATCTCATATGGTCCTGTTGGATTGCACTGAGGTTAATTGTATATGATATGGACATTGTCTAGAGCCTACATCAAGACAGAGATGTGTGCTGTGATGCTGGCTTGCGTTATACCCACAAAATTTACCCAAAATTGTTGCCATGTTTCTCTTTAATTTAGAGAACAGGCGACTTCACTGTTGGAAGGCACCATGCCTGAACAGGAGATCTAAAACAGCAAGAAAGGGAAATGCAAAGGGATTGAATTTTAAATGGTGTTAAATAATCCAGAAATCTCAACATGGGGTTTATACTCATCTTTCTCAGAGGTTGTGTGAACATAACTTAGAAGATATATTATCATAGGCAAGGAAATGCTTTCTATTTCGTAAGGAAAATTGTACAGAATAAAGATGAACAGATGTTGTTAAAAAGTAATACAGCAATATAATTAACAGGAATTTTGTTGCAACAGTTATTGTATAATGATACAGTTTTTGAGATCTTCATTCCACAAGTTTTTTCCATTAGATGTCCTTCAAAAACATATACATATAAATGTAAACATATAAAACATATACAAAAAGTGTAAGAGGGTTGTATGCTGTCAGAGGAACAGCATTAATAATTTTATATTTGATGTGATCATCTCTGAACAGCTTTTTTTTTTTTTTTTTTTACTTTAGGAGAAGAACTGTTCCATTTTAGTTAAACCACATTTTTTTAAAATTACGCTTTTTTCATAATGTTCCCTCAGAACCCTATGCCAACATAGGCTACAATAAATAGCAATATTCTGGTGTGAGCCTATTGTAAAGTCTGGCACTCAGTCAGTTCTACTTCACATAGTAAAATGCTGTGAAATATAAGGAAATTACAGCTCTGAGTTACTAAATAACAGACCCATTAGTTTAATGTGCAAGAATCATGTCAGAAGCTGATCTAGCACATCACCTGAAAACTTCATAGGCGACAACTTTTCAGTAAACACGTGGGTATTTGTCTTTATAATTTGCATTAATTTCAAGCACAGAGAAAACTGATGATCTCTAAGGCCCCTTCCAACACAAACCATGCTAAAAGATGTTCATGAGGTTCTAAAGGAATAATGAATGGTTTGGGAGATATGAAGACCTCTCTTTCTGGTGAGCAGACTAGTCCAAATGCCAAATTTCAAAGGAACTGCATCATATGTTATTTCACATGCAGCATACCTCCTGATGCAGGTGAAAAATATTGAATTTGTTAAAAATCCAAATGAATTCTTTCTTTCCACCTCCCGCCTCCCACAACAGTTTTATGCTGACAGTTGGATATGTATTTCAAAAACTGTAAAACATACATCTAGAGATAATATCTGCCTCTCTTTTCTTGAGGATGGGATCTGTGCCTGCACTGTCGCAGTAGAGCAAAGCTGCGATGAGGGGTGGAGGCTGGGCAGTAGATGCTGCTCCAGTCCTCCCTGAAAGGACCAAGGGAGAAATCTTGGGTTTGACTTTGGACTGAGGCAAAGGGTAATGTCACTGTCACTGTCACTCCTGTTGCTGACTATTCTCCTGCTGACCTGGCTGCGGCTTTCAACGGTAGAACTTTCATGCTGGGGTACAATGATCTGCAGTAATTGAGACTGGCAGCTCCAAATAAGGGGATCATCATTAGTAGCACCTGAATTTTGCAGGAGGAAAATCACACCTTTAGGAGGAGAAATTTCTTAATATCTATCCTTGCTTTTTACTGTAAAAATTGGTGTGTAGCATAACCATTGTAAGCCCTGTGATGGCTCATTACCCAGCATCAGAGAGCTCACTCCCCAGATTTAGAGACACAGAAGCACAAAGCCAATTACCATCGTCATCTCCAACAAATTAATACATTGAAAAAAGATATGCCTACCTGTCAGGCACTCCAGGCCTTTTCATACTACAAGTCCTGAAAATAGGCCTTAGCCACTTATCTCCCTAAGATTGTCTTTATTGTATTTTGCTAAGTGCTCAAAAAATAAAATAAGAAAAATAAAATAAGAAACCTCAAGACTTGCTTTGAAATTTACCTTTTCAAGGAACGGTTTCCTCTCTTCCTGAAGTAGTATTTGATAAGAAACAAAATGGAGAATTACTTGCAAAGCCTTTTTTCAAACCACAGGGAAATAGATATTCAGTGATAATGAGAGTAAAGAAATTGAATATTTTCTGCAAGCATTGGAAGTGATTTGTCTCTAGCCATGGAAATCATCTCCCTGGGAGCCCACTGGGAGAAGAAGGCCTGTGCAGTGAGGCGTTTGCATCACTGCCTGATCCAGTGCAGCGGTCAGAGTTTATCCTGCATTTTGGCACAACAGCCAGCAATCGTCAGGCACTGTCACCTGGCCTGGTGTAAACCCATCTCACTGTAGCTCTCTCTCTTTGGGTCGCAACTCAGCTGCATACCTGCCTGGAATGACTGCCTCAGTGGTAGATTTTTATTTTTTGGTCCCATTTGTACTTCTGTGGTACTTTGATATGAAACACAAGTGTTGCTTTTCTTATCATGAGCTACTGTATCCTTCAAACTTGTCTGAAAGGATCACCATGGGAACCCCCACCTCCAAAACCATTTGGCAACTTACAAAGCCATGTCTTCCCCCCCCCCCCCCCAAATGTTGTTGATTTCAGGATTAAGGTTACCCCTTGGCCATTTACCAGGTGGACTATACATTGTGTTCATGCTTTTCAGTGCTGTTGCCCTCCCAGTATCACCATGATATACTGCATTAATAATAATATTTACCAATTTGTCAGTTGGTCAGTGGCAACACATTTATTGAAATGGGTCATATGTTATTCAGTACAAATTACAGTCGTTGCGAAATCAAGCTGCAAGATGCTTATTTAGTGAACTTTTTTTATTTAAATGTACACAGGCTTTTAGAAAAGAAAAATGTGTTAAACTTGTGGTTTTGAATAGTGAGAATGAGATGGGGAAAAAGAGCTATTTATACTGACTCTTTCAAATGAAAGCTTACTCAAAATATAATGCAAATAAAATTTGCTTATTCACAGTTTCAGGTCCTTTTCATTCTGTTAGAACAAAGTAAATAAGGAATCTGGGTCAGCTGTGTTTTAGCTTTATACCACTAAACTTAGACTAATTTTGTATGGCTGAGACAGTGAATTTAATATCATAATACTGTTGTATTATGATATTAAATAAGTGAGATTTGTGGGAATGGCACTGGCAACAAATGCCATTATAAAAGAAAACCTTTTTGTTTTCTTGTAGACTACTGACATGTAGAAAGACATATCAGTAATTAAACATTCTCTTCTCAAACCACATCCACTTTCTTTTTCAGTACAAATAAAATGCAGCATGGGCATTCACAGGACTGTTTCCAACTCCAAAAGTGCTGGATGAATTCACTGAAACTTCTGATGTTTCACCAAACAATGACCTGAGTGTGGTGACCTTGTTACTTCAAACTTATTTTCTGTAATTTGTTTTCACTCATTTCTCTGGGTAAAGAAAAAAACAAAACAAAACCCAAAAAACCACCAAAACCACAAACAAAAAAAACCAAACCACCACCAAAAAAACCAAAACCAAACCAAAACAAACAGTAAACAAACAAACAAAAACACACACCAAACTGTGGGGGTAGGGAGAGGGTAAACTCCACAAAAAACCAAACCAACCAACCAACCAACCAAACAAACTGGGAAAATATTTAATTTAACTTTATAATTAATGAAATTAGGCCAAATTCAGTTTAAAAAAAAAAAAATACTCAATGCCACTGAATTCTGTCCATGGCAGGGAACTGGAACTAAATGATCTTTAAGGTCCCTTCCAACCCAAACCATTCTGTGATTCTATGATTCAGTGAAGTAAGAAAGAAAGGGTCTGCAAAATTTTGCATGTTGAGAAAATGTGTTTTTGAATGTATCCCCATGTTTTCCATCATTATCTGTTCACAGAGTGCTACAGGCTGCAAATTCCATGCAAATAGCTTCAGCCATTCAGCTGCAGTGAACACGGAAAGCCACTGGACAACTAGGGTTGCTCAGAAGAAAGAAAAGAATTTTTTTTTTTTTCCCATGGATGTGTGGAGGGTGGGGATACATCAAGAGTGTGGGAAGGAAAGGAGCTTTATCATTGCTGAAATTAAAGGAAGATGACAACCAGCTGCAAGTGGAATGCTGCACTATTGTGTTGTTGGGATGAATGCACATGTGCCGCCGTCTCCCACACAGCATCAGGAGTTGCTAGGCTACCTCCAACACCAGAAATGCAGGGAACAATCATATTTTCAACTTTGAAAAATAAAATAGATATTGGCATAAAATACAACGTGGCACCCAGGTAAATTCATAGTGGAGAGATCAGAGGAAAGGAGCCTTTCATCTCGGTGCTCACACAGTGACAGTGGTTTGCTCCTGGTTGTGACTTATGGAGGGCAGAGGCAGGAGCATCTGTCTATGAGATGATGCTTCCAGCTTCTGCACCCCAGAAACTTCTGTTCCAGCCCTGTATCCCAAAGCCAATGGGCTGCTCTCAGCCCCATTAGTTGGTCATACAGAAGCTCCTGACAGGCCCAATGATTTATCAGCCTCAAACTTAAGGGGGAAATAAGTCACCCTTTCATAATGGAAATATATACAGATCTAGTGGAGGCTCTCAGTTTACTGCTGTTTTGTCTTGCACTTTATCATCATCATTGCTATTGTCATCATTCTCCTGTTCATAGCTAATGTCATAATTTACAGTTAGACATTGTGCACGCTGGGTTACTGGTGTTGCTCGGGTATGAATAACCCTTTCTATAGGATTAATAATGGATCTTCAGTGAGAAACCATGTTGAGGAAGGGGTAATGGGGGGAACTCTCCTATAAAGGCAGTATGGTCTTGGATGCTCTGCTTCCTCAAGCAAATTCACTGTGATCCTGTTGTGCTAAAACAATCACTTGGTGCAGACAAAATGCAAAGTCTGCACAGTGAGAAGGAAGGCAGAGGTTAACTCCCAGCCTTTTCCCACATGGACAGTGAAAGAGTGCTCTGTAGATTATGAAGGAGAGCTGTCTTTTTGCAACAGGTCTGGTTCTGGCTCCACCACCATGTGAAACAGACTGTGCTTTTAATGTTAGAGATGAATCTCTTAGTAAAACATAAGGATCATATTACTGTACATTTACTTGGCTTTAATTATTTAAGGATCAGAGAGAGGAGGACACAATATTTCCCCTTCAGCAATCTTAGTTATAAAAAGCTACAACCACATTTCTATGCTAGAAGCAGGTTAGTTTAAGTCAAAGGCAATATCTCCCAAAACTAACAGGTTACAATAGAATACACATGCTCTTTTTGTCTTCCCATCTAAAGCTACGTGCATTTCCCTCAGCAGCCCCACTAGCACTTTTATACAGGGATAGAGGAAAAATCTGTATGCTTGCAGTAATGCTGTGTTACAGTCAACCACAGTCCCAACATCTCATTATCAATCTAGCAGGGCAGTTCAGACAGCAGTCGCTGAGCTACAAGAAGGGCTGTTACATTCATCAATGCATATATTTAAGTCACTTACAGGGAAACAGGAAGATATTGCCACTGCATTTCCCATACAATTCCAAGAGAAACCAGCAGTACAAATAGAGTGCCTTCAGTTAGAGGCCTCTTGGTATATATTTACTCCTGTGGCCAAAGGCCTTTAATTTTCTCAAAAGAAGAACTTGTTGAATGTGGAGCATTTGGTAGTGTAAACATATATAACATAGTGGCTAAAAAAGCAACTTTACTTGAAAGTTTGATTCCAGACACTGGTATTTTTGGTTCATTTCTGGGGTGACGTAGTAATTAAAAAGAAAACAAAAGTTCAGAGTCAGTCAAATGTTTTACATTTCAGTAATAACAAAAGCCCTGTGTTTTGGACCACTGAAGCTGGCCATATAGATCTACTCCCTCATTCAGAGGTCTCATGGTTAATTCACACATCTTTGGAAATGAAAATAATGTGAAGAATTACTTGAAAACTATTAGAAAATTAATTTTTTTGAAAAGACTGTGGGTAGGAGTTACTTGTGCTTGCACTGCTGAGACTCTTTGTCCTGAAAAGGAGGTTATCTGTGCTTAAAGTATCTTATCAAGGTCTTTCTCTGGGCTGTAAATCTCACAGCCATGCACAAGAAGCCGGCTGTTCATATTGATGCAATTTTTTTATTCTAGATGCAGCACAAGATTTCTAGAAGAATTCCTGCTAGCACTTCTACATAGCACCTTTCTTTTTTATTGTGAGAGTGGTAAGGCACTACCACAGTGTCAGAGAAGCTGTTGATGCCCATTCCTGGAAGGAAGGCCAGCTTGGGTGGGGCTTGGGCTGATCTAATGGAAGTGATGTGCCCATGGCAGGGGTGTGGAGTGAGATAAGCTTTAAGGTCCTTTTCAACCCAAATCATTCTATGACAGGAACAAAGACCCCAAAACCCCGCTTATCACCTGATTTTCCTCTTCCTCTGTTTATTTTTGTCGTTCTTTGTTAACAAAATAACTTAAAGCCCCATGGCAAACCAGCCAAGAGAGAGCTTAAGCTGCATATATAACTTAAAATGAGAAGCAAGGCAGCTGTCTGCTACATCCACATTCCCAGTTGAGCATTCAGAATCTCTCAGAACTAGATGCAGGGAGTTAAATTATCTCAGAAGCTGATGGCTGATCCTTATGCAGGGAGACACATACACATCATCTGGGCATCACACCATGAGTTCCCAAGCATTACTGAGTAACTCAGTGGGAGAACGAACCATGTATCAATCAAATCCTGCTGCTCAGGCCACAGCTCAGCAGCTTCCAGGAGGGATTTCTTTTTGAAAAGAGAAATATGGAAACAAACTCCCTTGGGTAAAGTTGCAGGGAGATATATAAGGTGGCAGCAGCTGTCTGTGTTCAGAAGAGAGGAAGAGGTGGGTGTTAGACGGGAAGACAGAGGTAGTAATTATTTTTCTTTTTCTTTGTTATATATGTGACCTTACACATACATATACACATGTAGGAAGGGATCAAGAATCAGCAGCAGGTGGAATGAATAAGTGACAATCTGCAGAGGAGTGATGCTGTAGTGGTTGAAGATGCTAGCAACTGCAGCAAAGGCAGGAACAAGGTTTGAGAGAAACATCCCTGGAGCAATCAGATGTCTCCCAAATACTAATGATGCTGATAAATTCTCAGAAAAGAGAATATGATGAAAGGGCAAGAAATACCCCTTGTGATGTGGAGCGACCTGGTCAACCTAGAGAAGACGAACAATATAGAAATTATTTTGATAGAGGAGAGGAAAAGTGACTGAAGAAGGTCCCTTGAGGTTGTAATTTGTACATGCTGTAAAATCGTGTTGTTAGAGGCTACAAAGTGGTCCTAAAGAAGAGAAATTGCTCTGACTTGTTGGAAGAAGCTTTGAGACAGAGCCCAGAACAGCCAGAGCAGGACTTTGTAATGAATGCACCTTCCTAGCACCCTCCACAGAGAGACAGCAGAGATCTGGGGGGAAAGTTACCTTCAGCGTGTCTGATACTGCTCCATTTTGCTCTGCCACCACTTCCAGTCCCATTTTTTCATCCTTGTTGCCATATCATAAGAATTTTCACCTGTCCTGACATCACTTCTTCTTTCTCTTATCAGGACTTGTACTCTGTTGTGCTTCCTTGGGATGTAAATTCCCAGTGCTACAGGTGGAGCCAGAGCAGAGGGTGTGTATTAGTTGACTGAATGATAGGTCAAACTAAAGTAAAGAAAAATGAGCCTTTGTTAACTTCCATCTGCCAAATCTGTCACCCTTGCACATGGGGTCTAAGTGCACTGTGAGTGGGGCTTTTAGCAGGTCCTCCTCACCACCAAGCTGACAGTAAACAGGCCGCAATACCTGAATTATCTTGGAATTTGAGGCTTTACTACTTAATTTTTTTTTGTTTTCTTTTGTGGGTGTTTAAGACTGTGCATAACTGTGACTTACTGCCACTTTTGAACACTTCTTATAGTTAGTCCTAAACAGGTCAGATGCCTCCAAGACTACAAATAAAAACCAGACTGCTGGGGCCTTACTGACTCATTTCAAAATTTTAACTATACAGGGTATGGCATATCTGTAATGATGTGTTAATTCACAAATGTGTCCTTAATAAAAGTGTTCTAAATAGGAAAGTCTCTGAATTCACTTTTACAGGTAGACTAATACAGATTTTATGTGAATACTGGTGATATTTTCTTTTTTATTTTTCCCTTGGGTGAATGTTCCCATCGACTTTGAAGGAAGCAAATTGCTGTCACCTATTTCCAGCCAATCCCCAAGAAAACAAATGCCCATCCCCAAATGAGCAAACATAAATCTATGAAGTTAAGGAGGTTGGACAAGATAACTCTACCATCAGTCCCTTCAAATCCTACCCACTCTGATTCAGTTTATGCTCTTGGGTTTACACTCATTCAGAAGGCAAAATACAATTTGAAGCACAGCTAAGAAGACACTGGATTTTGGATGTTAAAAACAACTGTCATGTGTTTAGTAGCAGGGGGAGGGCTACAAGGGCGATTCCAGTAGAAGCTGCTAGAAATTTCACTGTCCTAAAAGGAAGCCAATGTCTGTTAGCTCCAGGAGGGATTTCCTTGGTGATGGCCAAGGCTGAGCCAATGATATGCTCTTCTGTGATAACATATTTAAGAATAGAGGAAGAGAAGGCTGTGTCGCAGAAGAAATTCCAGCCTGGGGAAGAGCGGAGGAGAAGACGGGATAACAAGCAGGCTCCAAGGTCAGAGCAGAAGGAGTGGGGAGAAGGGGCCTGGGAGTCTTCCCTCTCCAGCAGGGGAAAGATTGAGAGCTGAGGTAGGTCCCTGCCACTGGTGAAAGACCATTGGGGTGTGGAGATTTCCCTCCGACTTGCAGCTCCCAGGTAGGAATTGTGGATCCAGTGGGAAGGACTGCACCCCTTTGGAGGAGTGACCTACAGAGAGAAGTCCACCAAGGACTGTCTTCCGTGGGAAGGGACCCCACAAGAAACAGGGGAAGGACTCAGAGCCATGACCCCTTGTAGCTGTAGTGAAGACTATGGTGACGTAGGTTGTCTCCCTGCTGCCCATAGAAGACCATCAGGGTGTAAAGACCTCCCTGCACACGATGGAGGAGTAACCTCTGGGACAGCAGATTTAGAAGAGCTGCTGTCCAAGAGATGGACTCACTTTAAACAGCAGCAGAAGCAACAACTGGTTGTGACCCTCCCCCACCTTCCCTGTCCCCCTGCACTGCTGGGGGGAGGAGGGAGAACTTGGAAGAAAGCAGGGGTGCCGGAGGGGGGGACACACCACTCTCTTAGGTTTTATCTTGTTAGTAATCAATTTAAGTTATATTCCCTATGTTGAGTCTGTTTTGTCCTTATCTATCCCTATGAATTCCTTGCTGTTTTTTTTCCCTCTCCTCTGCTACTTTGCAGAGGAAGGGTGAGAGAGCAGTTTGGTGAGTATCCTAGCATTTGGCCAGGGTCAAACCACAACAGCAACCCATGAAAAAAATGGTACAGATCACCCCATATGTCTAATGGTGAAAAAAAAAATCACGTGTTTGCAGTAAACTTATTGTAAATTTGTTAGGAAATTTTACTTGCTCTTTGTAATATTGAGTAGGAAATGCACTATTGATGGGATATGTGGATACTCATTATTTTGATGCAGAATGTTTGTATTATAAACCCACAACTTTCAGGCACTACTGCCTGACTTGGATGGACAACTGAAATTTCTAAGTAAATTGAATTATTCTCATGTTGCTTTTCAAAATGAGAAGAAAAATCGATGGAAAGATGTGATTTACACTCAAAATAACCAAATCATGCCATCACATGAGAGGACAGTTTCTCTAAAATTTCTAAGATCACTTTGAATATGAAAGTGATTCCATGTCCAGAATAGCTAGTAAGAAAGTGACAACAGTACTTTTTTTTTTTTTTTTTTTTTTTTTTTTTTTTTTTTTTTTTTTTTTTTTTTTTTTTTTTTTTTTTTTTTTTTTTTTTTTTTTTTTTTTTTTTTTTTTTAATTAAAGTGTGTCAGAATTACTTTTTGGGTTTTTTTTAATAGTAAGTCTTTCTTTTATCTTTGATTTGCAAACTGTTTAGTCTTTAGACATGTAAGGGTGAAATGTACTGCCTTTTTTCCGCAGTGAAGGAATACACTTTTCACATGGCTACTGTCACCACCAGCACCAGGGTGTGATGGTAGAGCTGCAATAATCACCCTTCCTTTCACCTGGACCAGGCTATGTCTGTGTGCAGGATGCTGCTGCTCAACAGAAATGTTTGTATTAGAGGAGAGACACTTACAGCAATAGCACCAACATGCAGAGAGGGGAAAAACCCAGGAGAAATTACAAGACTATAGGTTTTGCATGTGACCATGCTGAGAGCCCTACAAAACTCCCTACAACTCCGCTTGAGTCACTAATGAATTGAAGCACTTTACAAAATCTGTAGCTTGTTGCAGTATATAAAAGGATGCAGAAGTTGTAATGTTGTTAAAGTGAACATGCTTCCAAAATAGCTTTGTAACTCTTTGTGTAAACTCACCCTTCTTCTTCCCAAGGTTCCTCAGTCTTATCTATACCATTGGAATGTCTAAGAGATAACTGAAAGCTTATCTATTGGTTGTTAACCCCTTATTGTCACTGGTTGGTCGTAAGACCTCCTGAATTCCCAGTGGTAACCTTGTAATCCCCCCAACAGCTATTTAAGTCGCTACCCAGATCAATAAACTCACTCTGCCTCTCTCCTGCTGCTGCTGTCCTGTGGTCTCTGCAGGGCCCATGGACACCTCGTGGTAGGGGGGGAGGGGGAGGGCACGCTCCACTCCAGGACTAGGGGTAAAAGGAAGACCTCCAGCCTGGAGTCCCTCTCCCTATCCTCCTTCAACATTCGTCACTAGCTCTTCAGTAATTTTGAATTGCTCTAAAATGCTCAAGTTTCAAATGCTTGTGCTCCATAAAATCTTTCTTAACCACTGCAGACATATACAAGGTACATCTTCAAAGTGATGGTAATTCAACCCTTTAAGCTCAGGTGTGAAATGGTTCTGTATTTTTCCCTTGTCATATTTGTTATTCACAGAGTGAAAAAAAAAAGAAAATAGCGGTCATAAGAACGCAAGAAAAAAAGTCCCTCGTCTAGATTCCTGTGAAACCAAATTCAAAAAACTTTGTGGATTAAAAAACACAAAACCACAGTTATCTTATGCGACATTGGCTAAGCTATCATAAATTTATTTTCTTGGTTAATATCCACTTCATGAGCAAAAAAAATCCCCAAAAAACAAACCATGAAGGGGCTGGACAGTCTTCTGAGATATGCCTTTAGTAGTGAAAGCGTTTTATGGTCAGGAGAAGATTTACACTTGAAGCATGTTGTGTTAACAAATATGTTAACAAATATATTAGGCTTAACATTTTTTTGCCTATAACTCAAAACACACAGCAGAGAGCAGTATTGAATTGTCTAGATAAGACATTCTTAACTAGGAAGTTGTGTGAATAACAGATATCTTAGTCTCACCACTGAAGTAAAAGAGTATTGATGTGTGGGAGGAAAAATTTCAGAAAAATTCAAAAGAACACGAAAATTTATTCAAATTTAACTAAGAAATCAATTACAAAAAAAAAAAAAAAAAAATCCCAAAGTCTTATTTAAAGAAGGATGGGAATGGGATAATTCAATTCCTTGTCCAAAAAAAGCCTTTTCAACAGCAATGTGAAACAACAGAGAAAGCTGCAAGGGAGAAAAATCAGTGCATTGACAGAACTGGCAGCAACAACATTTTATTTTATTTTTTCCCTTATTTTTTTTCTTCCCCTTCTCTGCCTTGGCCAGCTGAAGTAATCAGTTAAACTAAGTCAGCACAAATGAACAAGGTGAGCCAGCTGCAAACTAAATGGGCAAAACAGCAATGATGGAAATAGCTGGGAGTGGGAGGGCATATGCCCCAGAGTTAAAATCTCTGAGGAACAGGTCCATGCAGCTCTAATCAGTTTTTAAATGTGCTTACTCTTAGTTTTTAGAAGTGAGTTTAAAACCAGTATTTCATGCTAATTTGTGAAATGTATTTTGCATCACACGACACAAAAAACCAGTCACTAAATTGCAAAAACTTCAATAAAGTTTCTTCCCTTTTTCAAATTAATCAAAATTCATCCCTTTTGATTCACCAGGGACTGAGCATCACTGCCCAGATTCCCTTAAAAACCTTCCATGCATGTAGTCTGTGAGACATATATATTTATCAGTGAAATACAGGTTAAAAAGAAACTGCTATCAGAACATGCTAATTCATTCAAATAATAAAAAAAGCATGGGTTGCAGCAGGATCAGAACAGGCATCTCGCAGAACATTGCATAAAAATGAAAATGCTGACAAAAGTAATTGCATAACAGTTCTCAGGTATCTCAAGAGTTCAAAACCAGTCCTGTGAAAAGGAACCACATGTGCTACATGAAATAGAACTAAAATAACTCTCAGATGACCGTGATGGATCTCAAACTCATCTCTCCCCAGGAGACACAGGAGAAGCTGCTGCATCCTGGATAGCTCCTCATCCTTTGGGCGATGCCTAGCCCTCACCTACAGGGTGACTTTTTATGGGTGAAGATTAAGGAGAATTCAATTGGGATTCACACTGGGCTTAACAGTGCTCCATCTAAACCCTAGTATTAATGTGCTTCTGCTTAGCCAATTAGATACATGCCGAAGTTTTAAAAGAGTCTTAGCAAAAAAAGACCAGGGCATCGACACAGGGGACCTCTCCTCATACTTAGGTAGACAGGCTTGAACACTTCACCCTGTGAAACACTCTCTCTACATTTCTAACCATGTAGTGGTCTAACATTTACCCACCAAACAAACTATTTACATTGCTGATTCAGATTCATTGCAATAATTGCAATTCAATTGCAATTCAATTGCAATTATTGTTTGTTCAGGAGCGGAAACTTAATTTTAAAACCTTTTTAATTGAATGGCCTGCTAGAAGTATATTAAAGTGATTTCATTATTTTAAAATTTCCTAAAGGAAAGATCATTTGCATAGTGATCATTTCTCAGATGAACCAACAGTGGCTATTTTTCACCATTCAGATTCTACCCCTCTCTTCCCATCTTGCATTTAATTTTTCACCAGACAGCAGACAGGCTAAAGAGATACTGCAACCATGAAATCTAGTCAAGTAATTTTTAAAAAGTTTAAAACACATCTTAAAAGTTAGTTTTATTTTTTAAGTCTATGTGAAAAGCTTAGCATAGTCATCTTCTAAGATGTAATATCCCTCTCTCAGTAAAGAGCTTGCAAAAAATAAACCTTCTACTATTTTATGTAGTAGAATAAAGGGAAACAGAAGATAGATGTAAAAACAGGACTGGAGAGACTAAACATATATTGAAAAAATACATTTTATTTAAGCAACATGTGCCCTGACCATTTCAAAACTTATTTCTCTGTATTTCAGACTGATGTTAACATAACCTAATTTGTTTGTTAAAAAGCAGAAATACTGCTAAATCCACTTATGCAAATAGGCCAACTTTCACGTTACTTCTTCCTGCCCTGAAGAGCTGCTCTGTTTAGCACAGCTCTGCATCACAGGTATCAACAACTGACTTTGGGCATATTTATTTCTATTTAATGCTTTCCACAGAAGGCTGCTGCCTGTCTTGATACAGCTCTGCAACAGACAGGAAACACCTACAAGCTCCTTAAGTTGCTTGGGAAGTTAAGAGAACACGGACTGAAAGCATTTTGTTAATCAAAATCTGTTAAAAATTATAAAGCATAACTGAAAGTAACTATTAATTCTGTAATAAAAATCCTTTTTCTATGAGTTTAGAATAACACTGTTTTGTACAGATGCAAACATCAGGAACTCATGGAGCTGCCAGACACTGGAGATTTTTACAAAAGGCAGCAAAGATGGACTTTACAAGGTTTCCCAAAATGATAAATTTATGCTGTAGGGTGACCTAAGTGTGTTTTAAATCTTTCAACAGCTCTTTCTATAAAATGTAGAAGAAAAGTGACTTTTCTAGTGTGAATTAAAAGAGATGGTAAATAACAATGGATAGGAGAAATAATAACATGGAAGGAAAAATGGAATCAGAACAAGAAGAAAGCTGGATTTCTTTTATAACCAAACTCAGAACAAAAGCAGACAACAGCAAACAAATAAGAGGAAGCATAAGAAAATCTACAACAGGCAGACAGGGACAAAAGCAAGAAAGCTAAAAATGTCTAAGGGACAATGGAAATAAGAATGAAAATTAATAGCTTGTTCTTAAGAGGGAAATTAAACAATCTGCTGGAATTCTCTTGTTAGTTTTTCACAACGGCAGGCCAGGATACAGAAAAAAAAGACTAAGAAATATTTAGAAAAGTTAGATGTATTCATTCAGGAGTGCTTGAGGGAAGTCACTGATCACCATGGGAGTGGTGTTTATATATAAAAACACGATGTAATGGCCAGTCTCTTCGCGAACGAAGAACCGGGGAAGGTCTTTACACCTTCCAGCCTGTGCATTGGATTTTTTAGGTGAGACACAGTGTGCGTGGAACTGAGCCCACCCTTTAATCCTGAGGTTCATCTGTCGGGACCAAGCACGCTTGGACAGTGGCAGTGAGGTCCTCAGGACGTAGATGGATTGCCTTACAGGGCTAACGAGCTCCATCTGCCCGGGGAGGGGCCCCGACCGGGACTCGAACCCGGGTCTCAGCGTTCACAGCGCTGCGGTTTAGTGTGCACACACTCCTGTGAGAACAATACACTTCAATATTTTTCTTAACATCTCGTAGGAGGGACTAGATAATTTTCAAAGATCCATTCTAGCCCAAACTATTCTATGATTGTATGATCCTCACATGCTCGTGTAGAAAACATGTTAAGCCTAATGTACCCAAGTTATAACTCCTTTGAATTTGAAGTTAAGTTTGATACACTGGAGAAATGGTCTGAAATTAATATTTTTTTAAAAATAAACACAACAAAATGCCAAGTACTACGCCTTAAAAAAATGAAAAAATATATAAAAAAAAGAAAAAAGAAATAATTGTCTTGCAACAGTACTGCCTAAAAGGATCTGAGAATTATCAAATATCCAGATGTGCAGTTTTCAGCTAAGGTAGAGTTAATTTTCTTCACAGTGGCTAGTATGGGGCTATGCTTTGGATTTGTGCTGAACACAGGTTTTATAATATAGAGATGTTTTTGTTATTGCTGAGGATGGTTTACACAGAGCCAAAGCCTTTTCTGCTTCTCGTACTGCCATGGTGGCAAGAAAGTTGGGAGCACATGGGAGGAAACACAGGCAAGATAGGTGACCCAAACTGACCAAAGGGATATTCCAGACCGTTATGATGGCATATTATGCTCAGTATATAAACTGAGGTGAAGAAGGTGTCATAACATGGGGTGCATTTAGAGTGATGGTGTTTGTCTTCCTGAGTAGCCATTAGGTGTGATGGGGCCCTGCCCTCCTGGCAATGGCTGAGTACCTCCCTGCCCACAAGAATCAGTGAATTAATTCCTTGTTTGGCTTTGCTTGTCTGCATGGCTTTTGCTTTCCGTAATAAACTGTCTTTATCTCAACCCATGAGTTTTGTAGTTTTTACCCTTCTGACTCTCTCCCCGATCCTGCTGGTGGGGTAGTGAGGGGTTGGTTTTGTGGGGCCTTGCTGCCAGTTGAGGTAAAACCACAACAGCCAGGTAAGAGTCAGAGTTGCAAAGTTGTTGCAAAACAACAAGCAAAGTCAATTGTGTGTCATGGGTTTACTTTGGGCCAATTTTCTCTCACCCCCTACACAATTGCTATAAGTTGAGAGAAGGTTCATGCAGACAAAAGAAATCTGATGTGGGCACAGTAATATTAGGATTTATTACTAGCGAGATAAAAACTAAAGAACTATATATACAAAAATTCGAACTAGGCAAAAGTGCTATGTATTTACAGAAGTACCCCTCCCCCCTTGTATCAGCTTAGGAGGAGAAGCAGTCTCTTTTCCATTTCCAGAGCTCCAGGTCTTCTAAATAATTTTGCAGCAATCGAAAGTTCCTCTTCTATCATCTCTAGGATGACAACTCTGATTCGCTGCAGCTGGAACTGTCTTTCTCTCTCTCTCTCTCTTCTATGCCAACCTTAGGGCTGGGCCTACTCCCTCCTGGGCTAAGACTAGAGGCTGGGGGTTACCTGGGGGTCCTCCATGGTTTGCAAGGGGACACTTGCCTTACCATGGTCTTCACCACAAATACAAGGGGTAATGGCTTTTAAGTCCACCCCTGTTTCTTGTGGGGCCCCTCCTCATGAGAGACAGTCCTTGATGGACCTCTCTAGCCTGAGTCCACCTTTGGGCAACAGTTCCTCCATTCTCTGCTGTCCCTCAGGGTCACAAATTCAGCACCAGCAGCATGTATCCCTCACTGGGATCACAAGTCCTACCCTGCACGATTTGCTCCAGCATAGGTCTCTCTCTCCATGGGCCACAGGTCTCCAGCAGGACTCTGTTTCACCTTAAGCCTCCCACAAGTCACAGCTTTCTTGTGGACTCACATGCATTCACCTGCTTCAGCATGGACTCCTTCATGAGCTGCAGGGGTCTCCTCACTCAGTAATCTTCCACAGATGGCAGGGGGTTCTAGTTTTCAGTCTTTTCCCTGCTGAAGGGAGAGAGAGGGGAGAGAAGGAGCCCCCACCCACCTCCTCCTCAGGCCTCTCTTCCCTCTCCTCCGGCTGCCACTGTTGACCTTGGAGGCTGAGCTATCTCTCTGCCTGGGTTTCCTTCTGCAGTAGTTTTTTCTCTAGTTCTTTCCTCCACTCTGTTACAGGTCTTGGTCAGGGGGACTTCAGTGCCACACCTGCCCTTGGCCCAGGGCCGGAGCAAAGAGGAGGGCCTGGCCCACACCTGGCACCTGCCATCTCCCCCTCCATGGCTCCTAATTTCTTCTGTGCCACACAGCTTCTCTTCCGTTTTCTTAAATATGTAATTGGCAGAGGCGTTACCTAAACTTTTGATTGGCTTTGCTCTGGAAATCCATCTGGAAAAACTATTTTCAGCCCCAGGGTGGGGCGCTGGTTGGCAAACCCACGACATAGTGATATACATTACAAGGGCTGTCCAATTAAAATGTGGGATGATCATCTGGGAGGGGAGCACACAGTAGTAGCCTGTATGAATATACAAAGGGCGAGTAATAGTTGTGTAAATCTGTAATTACAGATAGGTGTGGGAGCATATGTGCCTGGTGTCCCTCTTTGTGGGGGAGAAGGACACAAGTACAGGATGCAGAGAGAGATGGTAAATGTGCCTCGGCTGGCTGGCCTGATGTATCCATGGGGGGACATAGGAGGCATCTGTGGAGGTTGCTGCAGTGAAAACACCACTCTGCAGCTAAAAACCGTGCTCAGAGGAGTTCCATTCAGCAGCATTTAGAAAAAGAAGTGTAAGAGAAAGTTTTCCTTTCTAAAATATCATTATGCCTTGAGACAGATAAAACATTCCCATTTCCTTAATTTCTATCTTGTTATTTTCAAATTTACATTATCACTTTTTGTATTTTAAAATCTTTTACAACTTTCTTAAATCATTAAAACCAATGCAATATAAAAAATGTCTACGCATAGTCTGCGTCAAATAAATTTTTCATGTGGGAAAGCAGCCACAGCATTGTCAATATAAAAGTTTCAAAATTCCAGTTCTTAGAATAAAACTGAATTAAACAGTGGTTTAGTTGTTGATCCCCCGTTTCCTTCAGTTTTTGTTAATTGCCCTTGTAGTACTAGAGCAACAACTTGCTCGCCCACTACACCCTACACAGAGGATGCATGAAGACCATCCTCTTGAGAATTCACTGCTTCAAGCTGAAATGCAAAGGGTGACACTGTTAAAACATCATTTTCTACTACTGTAATTTATCTAATATCAGGTTCCAGTCTCTGGTTCCTGTTTTGTCTTCCTCTTAGATTAGATGCATGGGTTTTTTCCATGTTAAAGTACTTTAACCTCTGAATTTTCCCTTGATAACTTCGCAGAGGTTTTTTTTTTTTACATTTCTAATTACAAGTAATTTTTTTTATTCCTTAAGTGCTCCACAGTTTTCCCAGGTTTTCACATGAAAAGCAACACATGCCACAGTATAGTTTTATGTCATTGGTCCTGTTTGTCCTGCACTACACATCATCTTCAGTCTGCCCCTTTGTTTTTTAATGAGTGACATTCAATCCCCATATTCCAGATGGATTCCAGCAGTGTGCATTGAACTGAAAGATAATCACATTGTGCTTTCCTGTGGCCAGCAAATCCCTGTTCAGAAGAACTGCTTTCTGTATCTTTCATTCTCCAAATTGCAGCCCAAATTCTTTGACATATTATTCAGCTGTTGTTGCTCCCTGTCCCCCCTTTCCCAATTCTGTGAGCTCATTTTGTCTGCAAAATGGCAACAACAGCTTAATCCCACTCCAAGAACACGAGGAGAGGGAAATGCAACCAGGACAAGCTACAGATGTTTGGGCTGAAGATTTTTGTATTTCACTCTTCTTGTCAGGCTGATACCAAAACATATGCTCACTCAAAAAAGATAACTGGACTTTACAAGCAAAACTTGCAAGTTTGCCCTATTCACAATATAACCCCAATGAATGGGAAGCAATTAGACATCTCTGATGCTAAAAGATCAGCCTAAATCCAACTGAGAGCCTGATTTCTTTTAGTTTCTGACATATACACAACTGCTACATGCTATACCCTCTAATTCTATAAAAATGAGCATTTCAGGAAATCACAAAAGTTCTACACTTGTAGAAAAGCTGCTTTCAGATTTGGCAGCTGAGAGTAACATGACAGGTTCGTTATTCAGAACCACTGAAAGCAGCTTGTGAACCTCATGATTCAGAGAGAAGGATGCTTTATTTTCCCGACTGCTTTAAAGGGAGACAGATTGTAGAGCAGTTCTCATTTCACAAACTAAAAACCTGACCTTCCCCCAGACCCAACAGGATTGCAAAACACTAACCCTCAGCTCCAGAATAACAAATTACTATTTCTTGATGCAGGCTTAGAATAAAAAGTCCTCCAAAAGAGTCATCCCCCAGTCTCTGCTGCATTCATTTGCCAGTCCACCAGGTAATAGCCTATTAAGGAGGCAAGAAACAATAACCATGTTGTACCTTCTCCGAAAATTCTTCATAAAATCCAAATCAAACCAGCAACTTTTAACATTTTCTCAGCCCTTCCTAGACCAGCCAGCATGAGACAGGTACCAGATGATTGCCCTCTTAGCTGGAGTACACTTCCAGGCCTTCCTCTACCACAGAACATACTCTGCTAAAACATTTCAAAAAATTGGGCAGTTCCTAGGCTATTGCAGTGAATCATGCATGCTTGCATGGGATCAGTTTTTGCTGGTTTTCCTTGCTGAAGACCCTTTAAATCATTACAATCCTTGAAATCTAAGGCTTGTTTTCATTCCACGAGCACACTGCCAAGGTTTTCACCATTTCTGGGGGGGCTAAACAACCATTCTACTGCAAAGTCCTGGGGATTGTAGAGTCTAAAGGCAGACTCAACCTGCAGGATGCACAGAGGAAACTGAAGTCTGAGCTGGTTTCTGAGACGCAAGCAGATCTCCCACCAGGGCTCATTAACCTCTTAACCATGATTATAAACTCACCGTGTTATCTGAGACTGATCACTTTCAGGAGGAGGACCCACAGCTCAAATGCATTGAACACTTTCAAATCCCCACTCAAACAATCAAGACTAGCTCTTCTTAGGACTGTGGGACACTTATCTCTGCAACATGACTGATGCCTGTAAGTGAAGGGGTCTTCGGTTTTAGGTTAAAGGAGGATGTTTTCTCAAGGAATTTTTCTTGTACTGCTGCAAAACTATCTGAGCAACGTTGGTATCATTCATCTGCATGTGCTGCACATATGGAAAGAAAATGAATGCATAATCAAGTGTGATATTCCAAAAATAAATTAAAAAAAAAAACAACCAAAAGTTACAAGATGTTGTTAAACAAAGTCCTTCTTAGTATTGTTAGGATGAAACACATAGAAGAGACCATGTAATGTTTTTAAACATATTTCTTTTTGTAAGAAGCAAATACAACCCCTAAGTGATTTTCTGTCAGGAAGGTTGGCAGTCAAGAAGAAAAGTGACATATTCTGCGAGTATACAGGGAAACTCAGAATTTCTTCCACTCACCGTGGTATATAGTGAATCTTTTCCTCAGAAACTGTTTCCAAATTTTAGCTGTGAAACACTCAAAAATGAAAACATTCATATGAAATCCATAAGTGGTTCCTTGAGGGTAGACTGCTGTTCACATGATAATAGAAAATTGTTTATTCTGCTATACTCCAAAGAAGAAGGGGATAAATGGTCTACTCAACTATTTCTAAAAGAAGCATCAACTTAGACTAGTAGAGAAACTGATAAAAAGCCTGGTTATCACATGCTCTTTGGAGATTTTGCGAAAGTTGATAAAAAATGGCATATATCACACAAAATAGGAAAAAAAATCACACTGATAGACAATAAACATTTATTGATCTTTGGCTTTGGAAATTGTCCTATTTTGGATATGGGAAATACTATATAAAATAATGGAAGGGTTTTTTTCAACCTAAAGTACTGTAAAACAGTTTTTTACAGTGCACAAGTGCAAGACATGCAGAGTACATGTAGGGATACTAAAATACTATATGAGCATCACTGCAGTAGACATTAAATGTCCAACATGGATCAATGCTTTACAAAGGCAAGCAAGTTGATGGGGCCAGTCGATATACAGCAGATATCACAGTTTCTCGTAGATTTGCTGTGGTATTACCATTAACAACTAATAGATATAAAATTAATTTTAATAATGTGTGCATTATAAAAGCAAAGTTAAACTATAACATTTCAGCACAATGAATAGGGAGTAAGAAAGTATAACCTTGCTTCAACTTTGCAAAACTGACTGTTGTTAAAGGGATTTAGGCATTTAGATGATAAACCAATCCTTACTATTTTCACATTTATATAAAATGCTGCCTGAGCAAGACAAAACCAGCTTCTTAAATGCTCTACAGTAAAAAAAGTAATGATTTCTTATAAATAGTGTAAGGAAATGTTTAGCAAGCTTACTAGAGCAAGTTTTCCCCAACAGTGTACTACATACAGTGGATTGCTACAGCCAGATTTTAGAGCTAAAAGCTCAACATGCTGTTTTAAGCCTCTCTTGGAAAAAGGCTTCCTTTGGTAGATTTGAATCGGCAACACCATCTCAACTTAGAAGCACTTCATATTTAGAATGCATAATTAACTCAGGAGCAGGCACCTGATGTTTCCTCACTTGTTTAATTTCCCTGCTGAACCAGAGCAGGCAGGTTCCACCTTCAGCTCTTGCACTCTTGGAGGTGGAGAAGCAATTGAAAGGTAAGGGTGGTTTCCGTCTTCAGTACCCTAACAGCCTTCTACAAAAGAGTATGAGGTGTAACTTTCTGGAGCTGATTTGCTTGGTGTCAGTCAGCCACACTACACTTGGTACTCTTTGTGCTCTGAATCCACACGGACTCTGTGAACTTCAGAGTTACCTTTCTGAGCTCAAGCAGAACTTACCTGGAGGAAGTCACCCATGTGCCTGCACAACTGGGGTATAATTAACACCCAGGGTGTCACTACAAAACTTGGTAAGTCAACCTTTCAGAATCTTGTAAATCCTCTCTCAATATAAAACCAGAAACACAATGCACAGGTGTTAAATTACCAGTTAGGTATGGACAAAGCTGTTAGATTACCATTTAAGTAACAGGAATGGATAATATTTCTTCAAAATCTTCTTTGCCTCCAATGTGTAATAACTCAAAACCACACATGGACATTACATATGCCAAAAAACTGTATGGAAACAATAATTTCACAGCAAACGGCATTTCGAGGGCTAGCAGAATCACCCATGATTAGGCACTTTACAGTGTACAAAAAGAATGCAATGTTACTGGAGGTTGTTTACTATTTGTAGTAATTGTACCTAAGTATTATCCATGCTACTAAAAACAAAGCCAAAAAATCTCAGCTGAAAATAGAGCTTTTCCAACATGTGCTGCACTCTCCTGCTCACAGATCCTGATGAACCTCTAAAAGCATAGGAGGCAAGTTGTTTTGAAACAGCAGGTAATGCAACACCAGATCAATATAAAGCAAATGCCACTTGACGCCATCTTTGCTGTGAAGCATGACAGTCTTAGTACTTGTAAAGCTGTAACTATAAAAATTGGATTTTAACAGTAATGTAGCAATAAGAGGAAGCTAGAATTTACATAAATGATATCAGAGTCTTTCCCATTTGTCAAATACTGAAATGAAGGGAGGGGAGTCTTTTCATCTTAGGTTTGTTGTAGAGTAGAAAGTATTATGTGCTTTTCACTTAAAGACAAAAAAAAATACTATTAACAGAACAACAACACTGAATTTGTGTGTTCCCAGCAAAAAAAGAGACATATTTAAAGTAAAATATTTACAACTTGGAGGATGTTCCCTGTGCAATTTGTAACAAGTCTACCTTATGAGAAATCTTTACATTAATATTTGCTCACATAAATGGGAAGACTGAAACATTAGACAGTTTCCTGTAGTTGCTATTACAAAGTATTTCTCGATGTATATCCCTCAGAGTAAACCTGATGTACTGAAAATGTGCAAGATTGTTAACAATGGGACAAAGGAATGAGCAAAGACAGGAAGAATAAAAACTGTTTGTTGACACATCATGACATGGGTATGAACTACATGGGTAATTATGAAATACAATTTTTTGGTGCATTTTTCTTCATCCCAGGTTTTTATCAAAAATATTATAAATATGTATTCTTGAACCTTAGAACATACATGAGAGGCAGAATTAATATGAACAGAGAGAACAAGGTTGACTTTAAGCACAAAAATTTTAAGCCAGGTTTTAAAAAGTATTTTGCAGCATTATAAAACAGTAATGACCTACCATTAAGGAGCTTGTAAAAAGCTACTCAGAACTCTATTGAAATGTGTGTTTTATGAAGAACAGCCATATGGATAGCATATTTATGAGAGAAATGCTGCAAATATAAATCAAGGTTCTTGACTGATGTGTGATCATATGGAGAAGTTTGGTATTTACAGGTGGTTTTTGCACTTCAATATAAAACTGCATACTTGTGAATACTTCAGTATGGACATCAAGTTTAAAAAAAAAACTAGCGTAGAAGTGTTTGACTTCCAGTTGCAGGCACTGATATTAATTTAAAAAATGAAAGTATGATCCATGGTATTAGGATTAAAAATAATTTTCATTAAAAACACCATTGAAATCAAAGTTATAAAAATACTTACACACTGGCATGCAAAACAACGTCCAGTGTAGAATTATTCTCCTGGCAGTCCACAGTGAGAGACTGGAAAAAGTTGAGTGCAGCATATACACGTCAGTAAAAGCAGCCTGGAAATAACATCTTGGCCTCACGATCTCACCCAGAAGAGAAAGATCTCTTAGTTTAATATTCAGGGGTGGAAAAGAGACATGCCATCTACTGCATGTGCTGCACAAGTCATAAAGCATGGCAAACCTTCCAAAAGAAGCACTTGCAAAAAATCACCCCAAAGCACAGACCAGCCATGCAGCACCAGCCTGCTTAACAAGATCAGACATTTGGCCTCAGAAACTTGTTGCCTAGATGCTCTTTAGAGTAAATATCAGTGAGGTCAAAATATTGCTCTTAGCTCGCCATTTGGGATTTAGGCTGCAGATGCTAAAAATAACAGTCTTACTCATAATGGTAAAGATTCACATTTAATATTTGATTTAGGATACAAGTAACCTGCTGTTGCCTTCCTCCATTAGATTTTGCTCAGCCACAACAGAAAGATATCCCCAAGAGAATACATAATTTTCTTTGGCCTCATTCTCATTCAAGATTTCCGTTTTCTCTGTGCACTTAATTCTTAAACCTTAACTAGAACTAAATAGTTACTTTACAGTGACAAACTGAGGGGTTAAGTCTGGGAGGGAAGGGGTTGTGTCTGTCAAATAAATGTGCACATTGGCCTGTGATAAAGCAGGAAGATAGTATTTAAAAACTGATCAAAATCTTCTCTGTGGAATGCACAGTTTTGAGAATAAAGAAGCATAAGGCCTTTTATCTTGCAGAGTCTTCTGACAGCTTTAAGATCACATTAAATTTTCTATGTGATACATCTAAGACCCCTACTACCACTTAGATGTAGTTACTGTAACCAAGTACAACACTTTGAATTGTTCCTTTGAAGGTAGACAACATTTCTGTACTCGCTAACCTTTACATAGAGTGAGGTTATGCTCTGTAATTATGCTGATGTATCTTCGTGGCATTTTTTCACAACCCAAGGAAGAATCCACCATTTTGCAGTACTTGTGACTCAAAGGAAGAGAACAACAACTGCCACCAAAGTATGTTGCCCTGTACAATGATGTCCTCTTGTACCGATTACAACCTGTTTTTCCCCCTTATTTAATCTGTTGATTCTTATGCAAGAGAGTTCTGGAAGAGGAAAAAACTGTGCGGCTAAAGAGACCTCAAAAAGTGGCAAATCCTATATATCCTATATATCCTATATATCCTATAGCTTGAGAAAGTATCAAAAGAGGACAAGTGCTGCCTGAGAACCTCACCTATAAAATGGAAGAATAGACTTGCTATAATTTATTCTCCTTTTTCTAATCAACTTCTTTTAGCTCAGAAATAGCCCAAGTGTTAGATCTGGGACCTCCCTGAGCTTACTGGAAGACTTGGATTTATCACTATCTTAACATTTTGTCTAAAGGGACCTACTTTAAAAAAGTGCAGTGTTTAAACAATGGTTAAGAAGTTCGTTCATGTTTCACCTGGAATTCAAAGTTATATAAACTATTTAAAGGAACTAATCCTTCCAAAATAGCTTAATTTAAACCAAAACAACAGAAGTCAAAATACAACGCCAAACTAAATTTAGCCTAGTTTGTTCTGAGCAGGGACATCAGGAAAGCACTGTAGATCAGAGACAGAAGTCAAGCTAACAAGTCACATCATCGAGAGAGGGAGGTTTGAACTGAAGAAAGAAACAAATATAGATTATTTGCCAAAGGCACATTTCAGCCTTAAATCTCTCAGAAATTAAGGGAGATCTCACTGTGGCCTTCCAGTACTAAACTGGGCTTATAAAAAATTGGGAGAACAACTTTTTACACAGGCAGAGTGTCACAGGACAAGGGGAATGGTTTTAAATTAAAAGAGGGGAGATTTACATTAGGTGTTAGGTAGAAACTCTTCCCTGTGATGGTGGTGAGGCACTGGCACAGGTTCCCCGGAGAAACTGTGGATGCCCCATCCCTGAAAGTGTTCAAGATCAAGTTTGATGGGGCTTGGAGTGACCTGGTTTGGTGCCATTGCCCATGGCAGGGGGGTTGGAATAAGAAAATCCTTAAGGTCCATTCCAACCCAAACCATTCTAGAATTCTGTGATTAAGCATAGGGGGAAAAGTAAGATAAAATGTGTAAGAAACCTGAATAAAAACTACCAAGCTTTCAGTCATGTTTTACTTGTTTTTCCACTTTTGCAAGATGCTTTCCCTTCACTCCCAGGTGCTGATAAAGACCTCCATGAAACAAAAGAAGAAAGAATTTGTTAGCTACTCGTTTAAAAGAACTTACTAAAGTGAGCAGATACTGCTTTGAACCTTATATAATATACATGGAAGTCAGGACTATTAAAGTAACAATCCCAAAAGACATTTTTAAGTATATCTCATAATTGCTCAAAATGTTAGCAATACAGGCCCTCTAGTTTCACTGTCACTTCACATTTTAAAGGCTTATCTTAGTTTTTCATAAACCTCCTGGATTCATGTAAGGATTAAATGGATCCAATGAAAGACCATCTCCCACTCAGATCAGACTGCTGAACAGAAAGTCAGCCACTCAGTTCTGCAGAACAATGGAACAGCAACGGCTAGAAGCACTGATCTTAATGTTAGCAACACCCAGGTGCCTATTCTTCATTGTGATCAGTGTGACATCGGAATAGCAAGACAGCATGAGCTCTCAGCAAAAGCTCTGTGAAGCTCAGCTACATGATCCACTCGTTGCCTTTGCTGAATTCGATACTACATAACTACAGTTCACTTGTGCTTATAAGCTTGCAGAATAAATAACTATGCCAACGGAAACTCTGATGTTGAACATTATTTTGAAGTATTCTCCATTATACAAAATTTACTCCTTCAGATTGCAACAACAGGTTACATCTCCTACATAGTGAGAGTCTTCAGCCAAGTTCACTATCCAAACCAAACTGCACTTACATTGATTTATTTTCCTGAACAAAGGATTAGCATTGAACACCTAATTCTAACTTCAAAGCTGGCCTGGTTAATTCTATTAGTAATGATATATCTTGAACTAATAAGAAAGTCCAGCACTGCTGGACCTGTCATATTCTGTAATTCTACTGTTCATCTGAAAGGTACTTCCTAGGAATGTTTTAAGATCTGATTCTATAAAGTCAAATATTATTCTTTAGGCCAATTCACAGTTAAGCCTTTGTCCCCATTAGTTACAAAAAGCTGGTGTGAAAACAACAAAGCTTGCAGCACCAGTCACACTGAAATACTACACTGAGCTGAAACCAGTAGCATCATGCAAGGTGTTCTCAGACATCCCCAATGCATGCGGTAGGTATTGGCTGGTGTACACAAATCTTCCCCCAGTATCACTAAACACAGTTTAATAAACTAATAAATAACTTAAAAGGCATTCAACACAGTAAGATAGTTTATCACCAGCTTAAATTCTTGATTTTCTGCATTCATTGAGTTTGTTTTCCCATATGGTAGGTTTGCTACATATTAAATATTTAGTTAAGCTTTTCCATTTATAAATGATTATTATATGCAAAAGCTGTACACAAATTCAAGAGAAAAAGAACAGTAACATAAAAACAGCTAGTATTAGTTAAAAAACCCACTGACCTCTGCAAAGTGTAATATTAACTGTTTAAAAAAAGCTACTGCATATAAATCCCCTTTCTGTTTTGCAATTACACAAAACATCTGAAAAACTGTCAACGGTTTTATACTTGGAATTTATCCCTCTACTTAAGCAAAACTTGTAAAGTTAATGCTTTGCTCCTCCTTACTATATAGCTGTTTTATTATACAGAAAATCTATTTCTGGAGACAAGATCTATTAACTCTTATTATATGGCCAAGTTAACACAGATTAAAGTGGCAAAAGATGATGATCTGACAGAGCAGAAATTCCAAGATTAACAGTTTAAGCAGATCATTTCTTTCAAGACAGTGTAAGTTCTTTAGTATAGCTGAGTACCTCTGAAGAGGCACCAAAAACAAATAGCCCTTTCAACTGAACTTCCAAAAAAAATTTAATTTTCACTTCAAAAGGGATCTTGAAATTACTAGATACACATATATCCCTCTCCCACGGCCCTGTAAGATACATTCAGTATTTTAAAATAAAGATTCCATATTTTATAACTTCATATATATTATATATTTAATATATAATATATATTTATATGCACATTACACATATACATACACTCTCAGTCAGCAGGATTAAACTGTTTTGTTTTGAAAGGCTCGATTGTTGTCACTAATTATTTTCTACTATTTTGTGTATTCAATGGAATTTATCTACTACCTCAAAAGAAGAAATTTAAAAGATCCAGATGGAATCTGTGGATCAATATTAGCACCAATACAGATGGCCATTACTCCAAAATGACTGCAGGGACTGAAATAATATATTTGTTATAACTCTCTTCTTACTACACAAGCACGCCTGCAAAATATGTAGGCAGCAATACCTGTCAGGTACATACATCTACTCCTGTTAAATTTAAATTTTATACAACTTTCCTTACTGTAATATACAGTATCTCTCCTGTCCTGTTGGATTATTTCATTTTTCATGGAGAAAAGTGATCAATAGCTATCCAACAGAATTATTTTTTTTTAAATCCCCTCTTTCTCCTTTCATAGTATGGCTCAGTTTCAAGACTTAAATCGATAGGCAGCCACCATCACTATAACCAGTACCCTTTGAATGCAGTTCAGTCACTGACTTCAATGTGTAAAACACAAATTTTTGAGGCTGGCTTGCAGTTTATGGAAACCAAGATACTCAGAGGTCACATCTTTTCAGCATGCTTACCACCCATCTATCACACAATAATGTCAGTCTGTTCCAATACTATAATTCAATTAGTTACCTACCATTTGGGTAACAAAAATAACAAACCCAGTTGTGATTTTAAACATTTTAAGATTATTCACCCTGAGAACACAGAGGAAGTGCTTAAAAACAATTATGATATGTTTTCTCTTCATATATAGTTTTCTTTTCTCTTCATCTCCTCTTGGGTACCTGGGTTTGTATCTAGCATTTGACCTCACACTTGATTTATCAGTCGACCTGTTCATGCCACAGTCAGGTACTGGTGATAGAAAAGCCCAAAAAGGCTTGTAGAAAAAAGGCAAGCAGCAATCCACCAGGTGAGGAAAGACAGGAGTCCCCGGAACAGGAGAGGAGTGAAAATATTCTTTAGACTTCCCAAAGCCATGGTTATTTGTACTACTGTTACTTTCATCTTTCCATCAGCAGGTGGAGACTCAGAAGAAACAGAACTGGGAAGAAGACTGTTTTCTACTGGAGTGTCAGAATTCAGTTCTGGGTAGATGCCCCAGGAATAATTACCTGTAAAAAGAAATAAATAACAGTTTTTTATAAAATTAAGTTCTACTACTTCTATCACTCAACAGATCATTTTAGATATATTTTTAACACATATATTAAAATGTTAACTTTCTGTAACTTAGTAAATACTAACTGTATTCATCAGCATGGTTTCCTGGTCATACAAGTAAACTACTGGGGTAGGATTCACCTTTCCTTTTCACATCCTGACCTCTTCTTGCGATGTAGCTGCCTTGGGACCCCTGTCAGTCCTGGGTACAATTCATCTCACCAGATGTAGATGGCTACTTCAGAACAAAATGAATCACAGCCTATTAAAGCCTATCTCCTTCTACCGCCTTTTTGCAAAAAAGAATCCATGACTGCATGGCAGGCTGTGAAAGCCATCTCTCACAAGAAAAAGAGGGGTGGGGAGGGTGAACCCCATATTTTATAATTCCCATTCAAAAAGCCTACTAAAGCTAAAAAAACTGAAAAAAACCCTTTAAGATATGCTCATGAAGTTAAATCAACAATGCTTTATACAGCTCACTTTTAGAATACTTCTTAAAAGATAAATATTTCAGTGAAAGTAAAAAGCTTAATTAGTTGTATTACACAATTTTTCAGAAATTAGTGTATAATTGAAAGATACCAAAAGCAGCAATGAAGAAAACTGCTTTAAAGCCACACATGAATGTTTTAAAGTGCAAGAAACTACAGTATGTTTCTGTATTTCAAGTCCTACCCATATATTCTAACTCTCTTTAGTAAGCTGTTAAACTGAACACATTTTTATTGATCCAGTTTTGCCTACCTAGTGTTTTCAAGAGCAGAGTTGTGTGAAGGAGCATTACCAATGGTGCAACATACTGCAGTGCAATTACACAAAGATAATAGAATACTCGAGCCACCTGGGAAAAACAGAAGAGAGTAAAATTCATGAGTCCTGGCTGAGCAAAGCAAATCCTTATGAACATGTCTAGTAAAAAGAATTTATTAAAAAAACACCAGTACTTCTGAATTAAAGCAGTTCTAAGCGTTTTCTAACATGTCTTGCCATGTGATCTACTGTCCTCAAAAGACCTCAAGAAGAAATCCCTACAGCGAACTCTAGTTTCAGGACATTTACAAATCTGAGAGGAAGTGCTGAAAAGAAATAATTAAAATTATCAGTTCTGTTAAAACAAAGAGAATTAATTTGGCTTCTGCAAATTGCATACCATCAAAGATTCCTATTTCAATACCCCAGAAACAAAACTAAATGTTTAATTTTTAAAGTTCCCAATGATTTACAAACTAAATCCTATTTAAAAAATGAAGTAGTAGTCACAGTCCAAAGCCTCGTAAAAAGTAAATGGAAGTTTGATTAATATTGCAGTTTCTTTCTAAAAGCAAGATATTTTTAAAACTTTGAACTGTGAACCATTATGTTAAATACAATGACAATATGATTTTTCATTAGTAGTTGGTCAATAACAGCATTTAAATGGTCTTTATTTTAGGTATACACAATAGCTCATTGAAATCCCTCCCTCTGCTCTCAATCTGTTCCATTTTTCTCAAGATTGTTACATTACATATCTTATATACACTATTGACCTAAAAGACTAGACCGAATAAAGAAGGAAGAAAAGTAACAAAATCAATAGCAAGCAAGCAATGAAATAATGCTAATTGGGTTTTAGAAAACAACAGAAGGCAGGGTGGCAAAAATGATGACGGCAGACATGACATTTTTGGAAATGCCTCTAAAACCTCAAAAGGCTTCATAATGAGCAAGCATCAAAATACTAACATGAGAAGAAAAAGTAGTATAACAGTAACAGAAGAAAAAGTGTGAGACAAAAAATATTGTTAGAAAATTGATGGAAGATGACAAAATAAATTAAAAGTAATGATTACTGTAGAATGACAGATAGAAGAGAATTGACTGGAAGAAATTTCAAAAAAAGGTAAAGCTGACATGATTACTTAAGACAAGACTAGATCTAGTGACTATGGCCTTCTCAAAGAGAACATATGAAGACACTGGATAAATGGATTTTGGAAGTGCTACACAAAGAAGACGTTACTGTTTTTTGGACAGGATTAAGATTCCCAAAAATAAGCATTTACAGCAACTGGCACAGTTCTATCCTAATCAGTTGCTGTTACTTGTATTTTCTAGTTTTTTTTTCTGAAGCAAATTTCTAGTCATTTTATTTGTAAATAACTACTGCACAGTCCACTTAGGACCTTCAGATACTTAGTATAACCAAAAGTAACAATGACAATCCTAGGAGAGAGTCTTTGTCTTACGGCATACTTTAATATTCCTCCTGCAACACACTCTATCTCAGTAGGATAAACAGGCAGCACGATCATACAATGCTAGAAATTTAAGTTTATTTTGTAGGCAACACACAACACCGTTCTACTCCTTTATTTGTTCATGACATACTTTTTAATTTTTCTTTAAAAAAAAAAAAAAAAAAAAAGTAAATCTAAAAAACCTTGCCTTGTCCACAATAAGATGGGCAATTTTTTAACTAGGAAAGTGCACTTGAGAGTGGTTTGACAGAATTAAACATCTCTGATTTTATTCCAAAATATAACCTCCTTATCATAAATTTCCCCTCAACTTTAAAATAATAGTTCATAACAATATTTTACCCTTCTATCTAAATTCAACCTTTTCTTTCCCATGTTGTAGTTACACATCACAATACATCTGAAGGGATCTTTTACAACAACTTCCAAACAACCTGGAGAAGCCATGTGCATAATACAGATGATACACCTCTCTGTATTTTGGTTTGCACAATTTCTCTGTAATGGTGCTATTTTTATAGGACATATAGCCTAAGAAGCTTCATCTGGATTTCAGCTTTTCTGCTGAACGTGCAACCAACTGGAAAAAAAAACATTTGCATAGTCAGAGTACTCCAAATATGTAACCTTAGTGCCAACCATACTTACCATTTTCTGTAAATCAACCATACTTATTCTGCCAGCTTCCTTTTTCATCTGATCCACACTTTTCTGGGCTAAATTCAGGTAGGCCTGCAAATGATGGCGCATCATAGCCAACCGTAAAGCGCACAACAGGATTATAATCCACAACCTGACAGTGTCAAACGTATCTTCTGACATTCTGTGGATGAAAAAAAAAAAAGGGTGATGTTGTTTTTCAAAGGCCACCTACTTTTTCCAAGGGCCACCTACTTTTATTAAAGGCTACAATTTTTTGTTTGCATCACCTGTAAAGAAATCTTGAAGCAAATTGTCAAAAATAGTTAACACACAATCTACAGTTATGAAGTTCACTTGCAAGGAATATTCACTTTGGCTTCTGCTTCTCCCTCCTGCTACTTCTCAGCAACCCTATTATAGCATTAGATCCAAATTAGTATTCATTTATCTGTAAACAAGAACAGTTCTTAAGTGCTTAAATTCTGAGTAACGAAGGCAGGATGATAAAACCCAAGCTCACGCAGATAATACAGGTTTGCAGACACACAGTATTAGACAGTAAGTGGGTACTTCAGTTACCTGAGGTAGCTCAACCCTCATTTAAAGATAAACCAAGGAACAAAACAGATGCACAAAATATGTACATTTGTGATGGTTTATATAACAGAACCACCTTAGAAGTGTATCTCAGCTCTAGAAAGCAAGAAATGTGTCAGTCAATCATATTCGCTTCAAGTCTATTTGAATACCACTATTTTGAACTATTTAGACTAATCGTGACAATGACAATCACCTATACTAATTACGCAATATTAATCTCAGATACCACTCTTCTTGAAAATTCTTTCACCTTTTATGTTTTGAATATTTTAGCTACCAATTCCATATGCACTTTGTCTACATGTACATCTTAAGACAAACTGCCTAGCTCTGTTCTCATGCCAACAGAACTCAACTGTCTTCTGCGAAACCACCGCTCTCTCCCACATCAATATGTAAGATACAAGGTTCCAGGAGGTAGTAATGAGATGGTATTCTACCCCCACAAAGAACAATCCAATACTGCCAAGCAGATGTCAGAAGACAGCAGCTTATTTGGGAACCACTACCTTAACATTCAACATTCTGCAATGAATTCTCGTTCTTCTGAAATAACAGAAGCTCTTCAAGCACCTTCCACAATACCTTAGACAGCAGATGCTATCATCTTTTAAGTCTTTCATGTTCCTATGACTATCAAAGAACACTACTTAGACGTGATTTTGTTCTTAATACCCCAGAAAGAATTTTTAAAGGGAATCTTACAAAGGAATGCTCTCTTTGCCCAAAGGGGGGTTCATAATGTAGTCCTTAGTGATTGGTTTTACCCACAGTAGAACCATAAATAAAGGTGCCAAGAAGTTTATGTGTAGCAATGTTCTGAAAGAAGAAAAAAAAAGAGGAAGTTATTAAACAAAAATAATCACCATACTGTTGAACAGGACGTATGGATTCAAAAGGAGAGATCTTAATTTTAAAATTAAAGAGAAAGACAAATAAGAAAATTGCTTCCCTATTTTATAGGCATGACTTACATTTCAACAAAACAGTAATACCACATATTGTGAAATCACACCAGGTCTGGCTTTTTAAAAGTGCTCTTGGAATATTTATCGCAAACAATCCAACCAAAGGAGTTCCACACACTATGCCACAATGTAGTAAAAGACAGTTGTTGAAAATTTTTATATGATGGCCTAACACCAAACTGCAACAGCTATTACAGTTTTAATTTAGAAACTCAGCATCTCAGATAATAATGGGGAATATGCTGCTATATTACTGTTTTTTGCTTTATTAAAAACTTTCTCAGATTATCTTCCATTACCTATACGGACCAGGAGAAACAGTTCTTACAGGTCAGGTTTCTCAGTTTAATGAATATTTTTATTTAGGAATCCTGACTAAATAAAACTTAGTACTTACATTCAATTAAAGATACTCTGACCAAAGAAAAAAGCCAAAAAAGCCAGCACAGTTTTTTCCTCTTAAAAGTATTGTATGAAACTGTACAGTTGAAATAAAAGTAGTACTCTTTTGTGATCTTTGAGTACAAAACAGCAAAATTTTAAGAGGGGATACAGTTTTCTGGAGTTTTTCCTGAAATTAATATCCTTCTTCATTTATAAATGCCATATCCCAATCGTTTTTCATCACTTAAAATAAATTAAAACAATTGGAGAGATCTTGTGGTTTTGTTAGTGCAATGCCTCCTCACTAATAGTTGTCTATACTTCCACCTCCACCACAGTGCTTCTACACTCTAGAAAAAAACAATGTAATCAAAAGTTGTTCTAAAGAAGACAAGACCTCACTGACTGAAAAATATCAGCTTCCTAAAACCATTAAAATGTTTGCAAGTTTCAGAAGATGTTACCATACACATTTAAATCATTGATTTTAGATGAAGAAACAAGCCCTGATAGCTATTTAGTGTTGCTAGAGAACAAGACCTCATCAAAGAACTGTCCTAAGCATTTCATTAAACTGTGGAAGCCTTTTACCTGAACTTCTACTTATTTAAGAGATCCTACTGAGTTAATGGACTGGAATGTGACAAAGAGTGGTTAAAATCACCTCTTTGGATTTTTTTTGTTTGTTTTGGGTTTGGGTTTTTGTTGGGGATTTTTTGTTTGTTTGGGTTTTTGTTCTTTTTTGGTTTGTGGGGTTTTTTGTTTTGGTTGTGGGGTTTTTTTCAAGTACAGACAGAAAGGCCAACTTCTGAAGTAGACTCTGGTAAAAGAGGAATGTATACAAAGGAACATATACAAAAATGATACAAGTTGGTTAAGAAGACTTCAAATAAATGCAGGAAAGAATACTGCTGCTAAAGGGGAGAAAAAGGAAATCAAAGAGCTATTAAAACCAAAAGGGACATCAGATGATTTTTATTCTGTTTACCTAAAACAACAAACTTACTCCCTATACACCTAAAAGAATCACATTAACAATTTTGTACATATTAGCGAAGTGGTATTTGATCATTAACCTTGAAGTTTTTGGGTTTCATTTGGTCAATATTCCCTGTAAGTTAGGTGTTTCATTTGGTAAAGAAATAGGATTTTGTGTTGGGCATTTTTGGGTTGTTTAGTTTTGTGGGTTTTTGGTTGGATTTTGGGGGACATTGGTAGCTAGTGGGTTTTTTGGACAGTTTTAGGAACTCGTTTAGCTTTTTGGTTTGTTTTTGAGATTAGTTTTTTGTTGGTTTTGTTTTGCTTTTGTTTGCTTGGTTGCTTTTTTAAGTAGTCTACACATTTTATTCACAGATAAATGGTTTTCCTGCAACCACATTAGAGAGCTTCGTATTTGTGACATGTGTCATTCTCATTCACAGTACCCCTTTAGTCACTGTCAAAAAACTACAGTCAATAAATGATGTACTCACTGAGAGAAACATATCACTAGGGGCAAGTAATGATCTCCAGGCCTATTAGAACCTATCACTTGACAATGATTCTTTGTTTATAATTTCATTACCTAATTATATTGATATCTGACCAAGTTTGAATCCACTAATCATAATTTTTACATTTTTCCAGTTGAATAGTCAAAGTATTGGTAGACTTCTGAAAATAATTAGCTTTGTGTTGCACAAAGTTAGCTTTAACAATCAGTTCAAATATCCTCTAAACATGAGACTAGGGAGGTTTACTTTTTCATAACCACTTTTTAGTGAATATTAATTGGCCTTTTAGGTATTGATTAATGGACTTTTGTTTCAGAGAGTTTACATTTCTGCCTAGGATGTAATGTCCATAGATCAAGGAAGATGTTAGAAAACTAAAGAACACTTTAGAAAAGGCATAAGAAATTTTAAAATACTGAGAATCATAAAAACTGAAAACTAAGAACTTTGTCTAGGTGAAAAGAACAGATTAGGAAGTGACTCAAGTCACACTCTACACACAGAGAGAAATTTAACAGCACATACAACAAGCCAATAGCTTGCAGCTGTAGCTGGACAACTACACAGAGTGCCAGTATAACACAGTGTACTTGCTTATGAATTTACCAAGTGCAAAGGACCCACATCAAACAGATTAATTTTAAGCTGGGAATTTCTGATGGTAAAGAACAAAAATGCAGTCTGAACAAAAATAATTTTCCTATCAGAAAACATAATGGTTCTCTTAGGAAACTGACCAGACTAAGTAGCCACAATGGCCAATGTTGCAGAATCTGCCATTATCATGTATAAAACATCAAGATCTGTGAAAGACATTTGGAGTTTCACCCTCAGCCAGAGAACGCTGAAGAGAAATAGTGAAAATGGAGAAAACACTCTACCACTAAACTCAAGAATGACTGAAAATGAAAATATTCATTTAAACTGATATTAACATCTGACCTCTATTAAATATTCTGGGTCATTTTTGCACTGTATCCTACACTAGACTGATTAAAGGCACAATGTCCACCTGGAGGTAGGGGTGGAAAAAAAAGTCTGTGGTTGCACTTCTACTTCCTGAAGGAAATTATGGGGGAATGAAAGCTGAACATAGAGACACTCATGGTGGAGCTCTTGCAGGAGGAAAGAAAAGCTCCTTTAATTGGGCTCCGATTACAAGGCAAAGACTGTAACAGACTGGCAGAGCACAGGTTGAGCAGAAAGAGGCAGGTGGCAAGTCTGCTCAAGATATGAAAAGCACGCAGCAACAGAAGTCTTAGTCACTACCTTCTCGTTGGAATAGTTTGCTTTGTTTATTTTCAGATATAAAAGATTTAAGACTGAGTAGCATATATCTATTTGCATATATTTTCTCTTACTGTGTTATTTTTTCTGTTGCTAAATTCAGAGCATCCAGATGCATTTGAGCCAGTCGCAAGCCAGGGAATGTCAAAAAAGCACCAATAAGTGAACACAGAACAGCCAGGAACAATTTGAAGGTTAGTTTAGACACAGGACCCCTAAAAGAAAAGAAAGGAAATAAGCATTTTCTTGGGGAGGAATTTGGGGGATGGGGGTATCAGAGACTACTTTCAACTCAACAGTATCTAACATTTAATAAAAAAGCCAACAGTATTCTATAGTCTTACTCTGGAATACCAGCATTATTACAAACCAATCAGAAGCTCAAATAAAAAAAAAAATTCATTTCAAAACCCAACCAAGTCACCTATTTGTTTCCTAGTAAAACAGAAAACCTAAGCTACTGCCCATAAGATGTTAATTTGTTAGCAGAAAAGAGTAATTTTATATTGTAAGTAACAACAAATCATATAACAGGAATAGCTAATAGAATGATTTTAAGGAGTACGTTTTTAAGAGAAGAACAGATACCAGCTAAACTGGTCAAAGAAAACATGGATACTTCATTCTACCATTATTCATTAACAAGCTCTATCAAACTGTTATTCCTGCAGCTTTTCACAAATTTATCCAAAACATACATGTGCCCATTTACATGTCTCTTCCAAGTGATTAATACAGTATATAAAAAAATTACAGAAAATATTTTCAGGATCAACCAAATTACAGAATTAATTACAAAATTAACAAACACTGGATCACACAAATAAAAAAAACCAAACAAGCACCCCCCCAAACAACAACAACAACAACACACACACACAAAAAAAAGTGACATGTAACTAACAGATTAAAGAGGAACAAAATCAGATCATGTGTTTCAAATTCTTTCTTAATCTATGTCACGTAAACTACCAAGAGACACCATCATCCACTCCATTGCTACTATAAACAGTCAAAGCACTGCAAAAGTTTAAAACTAAACAAACACTGAAAAGGAAAATTAATACAGAAGTTAGTGAACCTGCAATAGCTTAGGAAAGCAGAATAAAGAAACGCTAAGAAACACATGGGATTCCATTATGGATTTCCCATGAGTTTATTCATAAATGATGCTAATATAAGTTGAGGAAACTTCTGTTCTTCAAAAATAAAGATATCCCATGGCTTCTGCATGATACCTGACACCTACCAAGTAAGAAATTCAAAGTTGTGCTCCCAGTGATGAAATGTCCCATAAATTTTAGAGCACATGTATATGGAAACAACTGTGACAGAAATCCATTTTTCAATATACAAAGCCCGTCTGAGACAGTGATTGTGTATTTATGTAACATCACAAAGCTATGGCATGTTCCTCCAACAGTCTGTACAAAACTTTGAGGTCCTGTAGTAAGCAGATGTTTTTGCATGATAGGAGCACGCTACTACAACCCAAAACCAGGACTGAACAGCAAAATTAATTCCTAATGCCTATTTCCTCAAACTCCATATGTAGCTTTTGCACACTCATCCTCTTGAGTGCCATAGGAATGGCAAAAAACACCTACCACCTATTTTTAACAATCCTTGCAAAGCTGAAGAGAAAGACTATGAAAAATCATTTACAGTTTTGAATCTTATGAGCTACAAACACAATGTCAGAAACTACCTCTGTATTAAAAGGAAAACACTAACGCAACTTCAGTTACTTGTGGGTACTGACAGATTCTTTTCATTAAGCCACTTCTTCCCATTATTGTAGATATTATAACCATGTACAAGAGCAAAACATGCAAGTCAAATGCTTGTTAAGAAAATCCAAGTGATTCAGTTATAAATGCCTATATAAAACAGATAAATGTATTTCCAGAAACTTACTGGGATTCCAAACCTTGTTTTTCAAGAAACTGCATAGCACTTTCAGAGAAATTTGAGAAACCTGCAGAGACACATATATTATATTTATTTTATTACAGTACAAATGCAGAATAATTTTATTTCCTTTTTGGAAATAAAATGCTACGTAAAAGGTCATCTTTCAAAAAATTTTTCACATATCTAGCATAGCTTTTCAGGTACTAATTAGTTAGCCGTAATACAATAAAACTTGATTATCAACATCTCTAATACTTGTTCATTTCAAGAAGATGAAAAAATGTAACATTTTTTTGGTCTGTTCCAGTAAAGGAGCTTCCCTTTGCAATGGAAGTCAAAAAGGGTTAAATGTAAAACTGGAAGGCAAATATAATCAACAAAACAAATAACTAGGCAAAGATTACACTATTTAAAAGAAAACAAGGAAACTATTCAGAATTGTCTTTAAAATCTGCATTCCAAACCAAAATTTTTTAGAAATGTATGACATATACCATTCATTTTAACACAAATATTCAACGAAACGCTGGAAATATTTTTTTTCAGATCATGCAATCACTAGAGCTGCCTCAAACACTAAAAAAGGAGTTACCTGATTCCAGTCCAAACTCTAGGTAGTTTTCTGTCACAATGAGAATCGCCATTGCTTTCACAAAGAAGAAAAAACCAAAAGTGACACAGACTGATCTTTCACCTCCATCCTCAACTTTGAAATAATGGGTAGTCAATGAAAACAGTACCTTACTACACAAGAAAAAGGTCAAGGAAAATGAAGTTTATAATGGAACTACATAATCATTTGTATATAATAACAACTTGTAATAACTATAATAACTTGTAACAACTAAAATAACTAAGAATTATAAAGTTGCATTTTGGTCTACTCTAGGGCTGTTCTATGATGTGCCTTTTTTTTTTTTTAAAGTAATATGTGTTCAGCGAATTTCAGGTTAAATTAGAGAACACAATAAAGCATAATAATCACCTAATGGGTAGCCAGGAATACACTACTCTGGAACAGTTTTGATCTAGGCTTACTTAGAATAAGAAAATATAAAAAACATGAGAAGATGGAACTTGTATTTCTCTCCTTTCAGACATATAGAATTACTTTGATTGGAAAACACCTCTTAGATCACTCAGTCCAACTATTAACCTAACACCCCAAGTTCATCATTAAACCATGTCCCTAAGCACCTGATCTGTGCATGTTTGGCATCTTTTGACAGCTATCAGACAGTAAGACAACAGCACATTCAGTACTATCTAGAAAAGAAAAATGCTCACCTTTGAAACACAAAATCAACCTTAAAAACCCTCTACAGACTGGACTGATATATCAAGTGCTTTTATCTAACCCCAGTGCCACAAAGATAATCATTTAAGACAACACCACCTCTCTTAACAGTATGTTTTAAAAATATTTTTTGTGTATTCTCCTCTTTTACACATCTCTAAATATAATTAGCTCTAAAGTTAAACAGACTACGACAAATTTTTCATGATACACTGTCAGTCCTGATTACTGCGAACTGCAGTCCATCATAATTTATTTTATTTTCAAATGACAGGCAATATCCAGTGCATATTTAAATAAAGTATTTGGAGATCATTCCAGGCACTACCTGCTTTGAAAAGGCAAAGAGAACACAAAAAACCTAGATTTTAAATGTAAAATGTGCACCTTTTTTTCCCCATAACACAGTAACATTTATATTTGCATTTTTTTAATACTGGAGAATTTTAAGATGTAGAATATATGAAAACATCTTTTAGGGTATGTATTCAGTAAAACATTTAAACAGTTAACAGTTAATCTGTCAAGAAAATATGATTATGCAATACCACACTTCATCAGGCAGCACATATTTTACATACGCATTGCTGCATTTCATGTGTATGCAAAGAGGTTTTCAAATGCACACAGGAAAGGGGCCTAAGCACAGCCTCTAACAACTCTAAGCTCATAGTAATCAACTTAAGATCTCTTCAGACTTTACAGAAAGAATTTATATATCTGAAGGAAGACTTACCTCATCCCAAAAAGAGGTACATAATAGGTCATACAGACTGTGTTCTGGAAAGCTTTATTTCTCTAATAATACATCTTAAACCAAATGTCTTTTTACTGCTAGGGACATCAATCATAAACTGAATATACCTTGAAGTTACATAAAGGACTTAATAACAGTTTGTGATCTATAGTCCTAACCTATAATCAGATTTATAACCCCCTAGATACATCATGTTTTCAGCTATGGATTGTGCCTGAAGGATATGGAAAATTCAACCAGGAAAAAGAAAGAATACTGACAATAAACTCCAATTATAGTACAGATTCAGAACTCAATAAATAGATTAATGATTATGCAAACTACACGTGACTGAAACCTTCTGTTAGTTGAATAATCACCACTGCTCCTATTTTAGGGTTAGAGAAAATTGAAGTATTATGGCTTGCTTCATCGCTTCCTTTCACTGCCTGATCTACCATTCAGGATCTACTGAAGGAATAATTTGGGAGTATTCAGTGCTATGTTAATAGGTTCCTCATCCCCCACTTTCATTTATTTTATTTCGGCCACAAGAAGTGATATGCTTGTAGAATTTATGGTACATCCCTTTACAAAAATAATTTTATTTTTTAAACTGCTGTAATTATGTAATTTTTGAATTATACAGTCCACATGGTTGAAGAGAAAAAGATCCATTTTCTGTTCCTACTAAAACACATGAAATCTGTCAATTCACAGAATCACACAATATTCTGAGTTGGAAGAGACCTACAACGATCATCAAAAGTCCAACTCCTGGCCCTGCACAGGACACCCCAGGAACCACACCATGTGCCTGAGAGCATTCTCCCAACACTTCTTGAACTCAGATAAGCTTGGTGCTGTGATCACTTACCTGGGGAGCCTGTTCCAGTGCCCGACCACCCTCTGGGTAAGAAACCATTTCCTGATATCTAACCTAAACCTCCCCTGACTCAGTTTCATGCCATTTCCTTTGGTCCCATCACTGGTCACCAGAGAGAAGAGCACTTGCCCTTTTTAAACTTCATACGGCTTGTGATTGCCCATGCAATGAATTTCTCAAGGTCTTTCTGAAAGGACTGCCTGCCTTGCAGGGAGTCAACAACTCCTGATTTTGTAACATCTGCCAGCTTACTTTGCATTCCTTCAAGTCCCGTGTCCACATTGTTTAGGAAGATGTTTAAGAGAACTGGGTGTAAGATGGAGCCCTGCAAATCCAGCACAGGTTTAGAGTCAGCTGGGAGTTTATCATCCTCACAGCCATGGTTCTTCAGCTCAGGCACTGGGACACACTTAGTCCATCACTGGTGTTGATGACAGGCAAAGAATGCATTTAACACCTCTGTCTTGTCTCTGTCCCTGTTTGTGAGGTGACTATCTCATCTGGTAAGCATTTTGTTATTTCACAAACGCAGTCCTTTGCTAGTAATCTGGCTGCAACTGCTACAGTGAAAACTGTGATCAGTAACTCAGTTTGCTAATTCTTAATATTTGTTCTGACAACACTCAGCTTTTCAAATTTCAGAATAAGAGAAATCAATCTGTGAAGAGGTACTATCTGCAGTAAACTGTACCTAAGGAATAATTTTAAAAAATTGTAACTCAAATGTTATGGTCTACACCCAAATGAGTTCTCAGTAACATTGCAAAAGTAATGTTTAAGCCAAAATTCACAATCAGAAGGCCATGACAGTAACCTGTCTTAAAAAAATCCCTTAAAATCTTTGTTTTGCTAATTCTTCTGTTACTCCATTTCAGGCACTGGAAACTAAGTGTGTGATGAAACAGTGAGAGATGAAAAAAAAAAAAAACACCCTGATAATACAACACAATATACTGCAGCTTTCAAAAATATTACAAATTGAGTAGCTGGTACAGCAGGTCTTCTAAATGGTGTCTTCAAGAAACATCCTTTAGTCTTCCTGAAACTAGCTACCCATTTAAAGATTTATTTTTCTGTTCCTCTACAGGTAAGAGAGATCCCTATCCTGGAACTGTCTTATCTACATAACCAGGAACACAAATACTACTGCTTTTAGACTAAATATCTGCTAATACATAGATGTATAGACAAGATTAGCTTCTTGGACTTTTCTGATTATCTACACTATGAACATTAAAAATTGCTAAGAGTGGGTCACTGAACTGAATCAAAACACCCACTTCTAGAAGACACAGCTGAAAAATGCCTAATCATCATTTCCAAATTCTCTAAACTTTTTTGGTCATTTAGTCATACAAATCCTTATTACAACCTATCATCTCTTACCATACAACCACAAAACAGAAGAAACACTTGTCAACAAAACACAACACTGTTCTATATTTAATTTTTGACATATCACATTGACTGACGTCAATCAAAAATATGGAGGTAACCAAATTTCTCTAGCATCTCAATTATCATAGAATCATCCTGGTCTTGACATACCAAATTAGTAATTAGTTGAGTAAGTTTTAAGTATTCTCAGCATCCCAGAGGCCTGATGTCACAACATGTGAATAAACCGTTTTTCTTCTGAAATCTAGTCTGACTAGGTTCCAGTGACCACATTGTTCCCAATGCCTCTGCATATCACTCTTTGCATCACTCTCCTTCACTCAGAAAGCGGTAATGCCTGGAATAAGTTATGTTGACATACTTACGGAGATGTTAATGTTAATATAAAATTGAGACTGTGCTTCCTGGTACTGCAGCCTTCTGCATTGCCACACTGCACAGGATCATGCTACTTCATCCCATCAGCCCAGAAACCATACAGACTCTTAATAGCTACTTGCCCATTCACCCTGTTGAAACAGAAAACTTACAGTGACAAGCAGCTTAAATCTTTTTAAAGTTTTTTTTGCCCTGAATTGATGAAAAAGTGAAAGCAGTGGTAGGACTGTATTTAAAACCACATTAGGAAAGTGCTATTGCAGTGGATTTTCCTACAATATAAAATTTACAACTCTGTTTCACCTAGAATTGCAATTAATTGTAGTGTTACTTAAATTGGCTATTCCTGAGATTTGCAAAATGAAGCAAGTAGGGTTTTTTTGTTCAGGAAGTATTAAACATACTGAACGCAAAAAGTGTGACATACACTTCCAAATTTCTCCAAAAGCTGTACTTTCTGTACAGAAGTCTATTTGTGATTGCCAAACTGAGCAAAACCGTTTAGAATCACTGGATACTACAGATGAGCACACATATATTTTTCCCATAAATTATTTGGTATTAATGTTAACAAGCTATTGATACCAGCATTTACAATGAGCATGTGCAGCATATACATTATCCAACAATAGTACTAGCTTACATGATTCCCAAACGCTAAATATTTGTGTATCCTTCCCATTAGCAACACAGAGATTTATATGAATTACACAATTATGTAAACTATTTGGAACTTGTAGAGTGATTCAAGAAAACAGAAAAGGATACACCGCAAAAGCCAAGACAAGTAGACACCACACTACACTGATATTCATTTCCTGTGAGGGCTTCACAATGCTGTAATAGGCTTCTGTCACCATATACACAACTGTAGCTGCAACAGTGAAATCCACCAACCACTGATATTCCGGAAAATAATGCAGTGCTGAAAAATAAAAATTTGTGATTGCTAAAGGTATGTTTTAACATATATACAATGGAGTAACAATTAAAAAAGGTTTTCAACTAAATGATGTCTAGGTAGACCCAGATCAATCAAGTGAAGTGCAACAACAGTGAAAAAGCCACATATTCTTCCTCAACAACGTAAACTTCACTCTTCACTTCTGTCATTTGATACTTGATTACTACTCACATTTATATGGCTACAAGATTTTACTATTTTACCACCTCAGTTTTACACATTAACATCCTAAACTGAAAAGGCATACATAATGCAGATTTCACACTACAGAAAAAAACCAGTTCAGTTCTTCAGCTGAGTCTAGCTGCAATTCCAGTTAAGAGTTTTTTCTGACTTTCCGTTAAAGCTCTCTGGCAATCATTTAATTAATTATATTACATTTAATTAATCATACTACACATGATCATTTTATTTTAAAAATCCCAACATCTAAGATACTAATCTGCTCTTCCAGATTTAGTTAATACATCCTGTACAGCAACAGTCATTGTACAAATTTCACTGTAAAAATTCTGGGGATTGTACTGTGTTGCATACAGGCTGGATGACCTGAAGAGAGAACTCCCAGAGGTGCTGGAAACCGCAGAGAACAATTTTTGACAACAAAGTGTGGCCTGTCCCACACAAACACCTTTCCTACACCTTCACAATCTGAAGGTCAAAAAACCATTACTGGACATTTGACTTGACTACAAGCCAAATGTTGGCAAGCACATGAAATTGGCCAAAATTGGGTATTTGCAAGTCCTATTCTTATTTCAAAATAACAATCTGGTTAGATTCACCAGAAAAAACTGTATATATAACTGTATATATAACTTTTTAAAGACAGTAAAACTCTATCTTGTATCACTCAGGCAGACAATTAAATGCTACAGTTTCAAAGAAATAACACTGATTGAAACTTGGGAATGCTTTGTTTATTTATGTATTAGCTTCAAAAAACTCTACAGTGTAAAGAAACACTGTGTCCTATAAATTAAGTCGAGAAGTCTCCTGCATAGGACTATGCTTGCATTCTTTCTACATTTATCCAGAGAACACATTCATGAAAAAATGTAGACAGGAAGAAAATATGTATCACACTTACATACATATCTATATATGAATTTTCTGTCACAGAATGACTGATTATGATTAAGGAATCAAAAATCACCATTTAAAAAACAGCAACTTCCAAAACACTTAATGCTGCATATTTCTGTACTTGCGCCACTTCACGTTTTTAAGCATTTCATCTTAATGTTTCCAGTACATGGCTGAAAGGTCAACCACAGATTTTTTAGATAAGCAGAAACTATATGTTTTCACATCTGCCAATTCTTATTTTCTTGTACAAAGCTACAAACTCTATTTTGAATAGTCTATGAAGTGATTCTTTTGGTGTTGTCTCACATTGCTACGGAAGTCTGATCCAATAGCTGTGCTTTATCATAGAATCACAGAATCTACCAGGTTGGAAAAGACCTCTGAGATCATCAAGTCCAACCCTTGATCCAACACTGCTGTGGTTATTAGACCATGGCACTCAGTGCCACATCCAGTCTCATCTTAAAAGCCTCCAGGGACGGTGAATCCACCACCTCCTTGGGCAGCCATTCCAATGTCTGATTACTGCCTGCAAAAAATTTCTCCCTGATGTCCAACCTAAACCTCCCCGAGAGAGCTTAAGACCTTTATATTCAACCTTTTCCACAGCATTGCTATTAAAACGGCACCCATGGAACATGAAAGGAGACTTAGCCTGAATATTTGCTTTCTCATTTATGATCAGTTTTACTTCTATTCATTAACTGTCTATAAAGGAGATATTCCAGCATTCATTGCAAATAAACAATAAGGATATATCTGAAACATTACTGTTTGCACAGAGTTATTCTTACCAATAGTGTCCCTTTCTGTCACAGATTTTGTTTCCAGATGAAGATCAATATCTTTTGGAATGGTTAAGGGCTTGTTTTCAATATGACCATTATATTTTCTGTTAAAATAAAGAAATTAGTAGATAGAAACACAGGTATGACAAAATAAACTTTTTCAATATATAATCACATTTCAAATTTAAGAAAAATGCAGACCACTGTTTTTTTCCCCAAATGCAAATATTTTTATGTATCTGGCTTAAAGTAGTATTTCAAGTTGAAATCTTGAGAAGCAACCAGGTATGTTGATGGTTCCTAGCTTTATCTTAACAGACTTTGACATACTGCTCCGGTATGGGTTTAAGTGGCCTCTATATGCTGCACCTTGAGCAAGTATTGGGTCAAGATCCAGTGGCCAGTATTTACTTCAGCCCATTGATATTCTCTGTTCAGAGAGCTACACGGTGTTCCCATAGGAAAAAAAAAAATCACAAAAAAAGTATTAGCCCCTCTTGTCACAACAGGGTGCTTAGCAAGTACATCACATGATCTGGATTAACCTAGGTCCTTGAAAGATTCATCCTACCAGCCATCAGGCAAAGACAACTTCAAGATAGCTTTCTAATCTAAAAAATGTACAAAGACTGCTTTTCATCTAGAGCTCTGAAACTCTGCCAACATCATGATCTTCACTTCCCTGAAAATAAGTCACACTAGTAGACTTCAAATTGAAAAAAAGCAGTATTCTTAAGAGAAAATTAACAAAGTCAGATGAAATTGGTCTGACAGATCTGGTCTGACAGTAAAATTCTGACAGAATTTTACTAAGGTTAAATTCATCTCATCACTGTTAAAAAAGAAATCATTAAAGCAGATCAGAAAATGTTTTGTTAGATTAAAAAAATCAACCCCAAAACTTAAAACCTCTAAATGGCTAGAAGGAAACAGTAAACTCTGCCACATTTTAGAATACCACCTCTGAAATTAGAAAAGGAGAGTCAGATTTTACATAGAAAGACATAGAAAGTTATTGGGACATAAGCATTAAAAAGAAACTCAATCAATCTCAGCTCATATGTGAAATGAGAATACATGTAAAAAGCACTAATAGAATTTTTTCAAGTTATATTAATTCTTAATATCATCCAAAGCATAAGAATTTTAACTGACAAACTGTGGATAGGAATCTAAGGCATTACTCAAAAAATTCTGTTCCGTGCCCACAGCTGTACTCCTGATTATTTTCCTACTGCATACACCCAGGAGTACCATTATCTTGAGTGAGATCAGCATTTTGATGACTGTAGCTATCTCAGTTCAACAAAATTTGGTGTTCCTACACTTTAATTATCCCAGGGGACCCACAATCCAAGCGACCATACCTGGGATCACTGGATGGAAGCTTTAATTCAAAGTAACTGATACTAGCTATGGACCTTTTCATTAGCCTAGCAATTTAATGTAACACAAATTATTCTGAAGTAGAAAATCTGCCTAATATGCAGGTGCTATTATAACTTACAGCAGAATATACTGAAGCGTAATATGCACTGAATAAAATGGACTAAAAGTTCACACTACAGTTGTTTCTAAGGGTCATTTTCAAGCAAGTTCCTTCTATCTCCTTTCATCATTTCTCTTTTAATTAGTTCAGACTGGGAAAGTATTTAATTAAGGAGAAGACTATGGGCTGGACAAAGCAGATTCTTCATCTTGAAAAGATATGGGGAGTATTAAGTAGATGCATCTTTATTTCTCCACACCATCTGTTTCTTATCTTGTTGAGATGACTCACAAGGAGATGTGCATTCTGTTCTGTGCAACCTAAATCAGTACATCCAACTGATCAACAGGAACAATTCCTGCTTAACTATAGTTCTTCCCCAAGAACAGTCACATCTTTAGAGGACACAGAGGTACATTTATTCACTAAAAAATAACCATATTATTCAGCTGTTAAAAAAGCAAAGCACACACTAATGGTGTCCCCCAGTGATCAGTGTTGGGGCCAGTCCTGTTCAATATCCTTATCGATTGAGTACACTCTCAGTCAGTTTGAAGACGACACCAAGTTGGGTGGAAGTGTTCACCACTGGAGGGCAGGAAGGTTATGCAGAGGGATTTGGACAGGTTGGATCAATGGAGTTTGGGTCAAAAGTATGAGTTTAACAAGGCCACATGCTGAGTCCTGCACTTGGGTCACAACAACCCAGTGCTACGGGCTGGGGGAAGAGTGGCTGGAAAGTGGCCCGGTGGAAAAAGATCTGGGGGTGCTGGTTGACAGAAGAGATGAACACGAGTCAGTGTGTGCTTAGGTTGACTAAGGCCAAGGGCATCCTGCCCTTGTATCATCAATAGTGTGGCCAGATGGACCAGGGCAGTGATTGTCTCCTGTATTCAGCACCACTGAGGCCACACATTGAGTACTGTGTCCAGTTTTGGGTCCTTCAGTTCAGGGAAGACACTGAGGTGCTGGAGTGAATCCAGAGACAGGCAACAGAGCTGGGGAAGGATCTGGATGAGGAGAAGCTGAGGGAAATGAGGTTGTTTGCCTCGAGGAAAAACAGGCTCAGGGGTGACCTTATTGCTTTCTTCAACTACCTGAAAGCAGGCTGTAGCCAGGTGGGGGTTAGTCTTCTCCCAGATAACCAGTGACAGGACAAATAAAAAAGCTGAACCAGGGGAGGTTAAGGATGGACATCAAGAGGAATTTCTTTATGGAATTGGAATGGATTGACCAGCGAGGCAGTGGGCTAACCATCCCTGGAGGTGTTCAAGAAATGACTGGATATTACAGTACCATGGTCTAGTTTACAAGGTGGGCATCAGTCAAAGGTTGCACTTGGTGACTTCAGAGGTCTTTTCTAACCTAAATGATTCTGTGATTCTGTAGATCACAGAAGCAAATAATGTTCCCAACCAGCTCTTTCGATGTAAAGAGCTAAGGAAACATGGATAAAAATCACATTACCATTAAGAGATTATATGAGAAATCTCTAAATTAATTCAAGTCTTAAGATTTATTTATAAGAGAGTTCATACTGGGATAGAAGAAACAGGACTAAAGGAAACCTCCTGTGTTGCCAAAAGAAAGCCAGAGGGTGTTGCTTGTTTTAAACTTAGCCATTTCAGAAATATCACATCAACATGGCCAGCTCCATCACCTCAAGATGTCTTGGATCTTGATGCAGCTGTACTTTTGTTCAGAAGTACATGTTCTTCTCTTCAGAACTTCATGTCTGAACACCAGAAAGCTGCTTCTAGCTTAAGCTGACAGACAGCTATTCCACCTCCTCAGTTGTCTTTTTGACTGGTTAAACCAGCCCAGCTCTTTTAGTCTCCCCCACTTTCTGTTTCCTGGATGATCCTAGCTGCTCTGTTCACCTCATGTAATACATCCTAGGATGTATTACATTTACCTTCTTCACAGCTGTGTAAGCACGGCAGATCCTAATAATTATACGTTGAACTAATATACTTAAATTTTTCTTCTCTTGATTCAACAGAAGAGGTTCAATTCTAAGATTTGCTTTCCTCAATTTCTATCTAAATGAATACATCCACTAAAAAAAAAAGCTTTGCCATCAAATTAGCAGCTTTGCAGATCATTTTGTGAACTAGAAATTAACCAGTTCCACACTTAGCAACGTTCAATCCTCTGTTAAACTGAAAGAACATATTTTGGTACAGAACTGAGACAATTCACGCAAGCAGGGTAGTCATATGCAACTAGCAGTTTTTAACTTACACAAAGACAAAAGTTGGCTGGCAAAGTTGTTATATGAACATGCTGAAAAAAAAACAGAAAAGAGGGGAAGAAAAGCTTCAAACAAATATTTACCTGTCTTTTTTGCTCTTCCCTCTTTGCTTCCCTGCAAGAATTCGTAGTTCTTCTTCGGTGGGATGTTGATACCACCGTAAACTGAAGAAAAAGAAAATTTTAAACATAACAATACTTGTATTTGCAATTTAGAGTGGGGCTTTTAAAAAACTGTATCTTGATGCAGATCTATATGCATATTAAGACACCAGTCATTTACTACTCCTAAGCGGGACACCCTTCTGTGCCAGTACCAATCTTGGCTGAACTGAACCACAAGTAAATTTCAGTTCTCTTCAGCGTGAGATGTTTATTCATGACTAGAAAGCTTTGACACTTTGTCATTCATATGAAAGCCCTTCAGTTCTCAAAACACCAGATTTTAAAGATATCACCAAATACAGGGTTCGTACAAGGAGAAAAGGTTCTCTAGAATAACTATACCATTAAAATTACCCATCAGAACCATACTCTAAACAATTTTAGAAAATATAATTATATCCTCAAAAACCCAGCATGTTTTCAGAATCTGAAGTAGCTATTATCTAATAACCGTTACCAGTCTTTTTCTTAAGCAGAGCAGATCATAACATCAACACTCCTTTCCTAAAAGCCTCCTCATTGCTCTCTTCAAAGCCTATTAGAAAAAGTCCTATTAAAAATAATCACTAATTTACATGCAGTTGACCTACAAGTTTTTCCCCTTTCACAAATCAATATATCATCCACTGCTCATTCATTTAAAAGGCAAGAAGTGGCAAGGAAATTCTGAAGAAGAAACATAGAGATGGTTAAGTGTTAAGATGGTATATATTTTACTTAAATCTCTAAGTACATCAAAAACCTTAGTAAACAAGGTCTTCTCCACATTCAACAAGGGAAGGTTATTGTCCACATGCAGGAAGGATGTCACTCTGATCTGCACTCTCAAATGCTGAGGCAAAGGAGACCAAATATTAATAGAAACAGACTTGAGAAATGTATGTGGAAGTAGGAGGACACTAATTGTCACCCACAGGGACATGGGTTAACACTGGTAATAGTTAGAGGTGATAATGGAATCCACAACCATCTTCTCACATTAAGTAACCTCACCCAGTAGGACCATTCAAATCTATGTTGGTGAATTAGAGCTGATGTCACATCCAAGTTCAATGAGATAGTAAGGCAAATTTGGAAAGTAAGCATCAAAACCCAAACAACCTCAAGCCACTTGATAACATTTGACTCCCAGCTCTGTTTAGGAAAGGCTTCCTTCGGCTTGGGATCCTTTCAAGAGAAAACAGCTCCAATACCAGTCAATAAAACAAACACTGCAAATTTCCCTTGAAGGAATTCACTGCCAGTTCCAAAGCTGAAAATGGCAAATATTACAGACTTTGCACAAACAGAGAGTTTTGGGGGAGAAAAGAGGAGCTGAATTTTGTTCAGGATATTTTTTTTTCACCATAAGCTTGAAAGTTTTTTCATTAATTTATTTTCATCATGTGTGGTCCCAGTTGAAAAATATGAGGTTTGCAAACTTTGTTGCAAAAGGCACTTGGTTAAGACTGAGACACACAGAAACTAGAGAAACCACCTTTTCATCCAAGAAGAGAAATTACACTGGAGATGCTGACTTCTTCTTGTCTTTCACATGACCCAAAGAAAGTATGAGTAAGCAGAGAAACATTCTTCTGCCTTGTCACTCACAATCTCCTAGATCTGAATCTGGCATGCTGACATTACCATAAGTAGTTCTGTAATGATGAAAGTCACCTATGCTGTAAAGAATTTTTTTCAAAATCTTTCCCGCACAGAGAAATAGTACCTAATGCGGCAGAACAGACAAAATTCTTGTTCTGTGTAGTATGCTAACAGAAATCAAATACTTAAATTACAATTTTCTCTTAATTATAATACAGAATATTATGTTGCAAGTAATACCTAATTACAGTAGAGTCTGGGGATTTTTCAGTTCATAAACCCTACACACCTCGCATTTAAAATCCTAAAACCAGGACATCTGAATATCTTCATAAAGAGCAAGATAATAAAAAAATAGTTTGTATCTGTTTTAGCTTATATATTCTTAAAACTGAAATCCCACAACTGTGGCTTTGACATATCCAAGTCAGTTTGAATAGCAACGGCCACACAGATATGCTGCAGTTAATCTGAATGAAGATCGTTAACAAATGCACAACAAAACATCCACTTTCTCCTGTCTTCCTGAAGTGGCATGATAACAGAACAACTAAAACAGCTGAACAACTTAAAAAGCAACATTCTGGCAGAGAAAGTTTTATTAGTTAAAAATGCAAAGGCATATGCAGATATTTAGGCTGTGAATTCTTCCAATAAATATGATATTTAAATTCCATTCAAGCTCTGAAAATAGAATGGATTGAGAAAGTTTGAGTTTCTTTACAAATTTAAGTAAATAGCCCTTTGACAGTCAATGATGTAAATATCTTATGTCTATTCTAACAACTCCTTTAAATTTTGAAATGTCTGTGCTTCCTTTTAATGGACTTTGCTTGTACACATACAGCATCTCGAAATCAACTGGTCACTTAAGTGCTTCCATCTTGTCTGATAACACGTTTATACTCCCTCCCATTTGGCAAGGACTATCTACGGACATTTCCACTTATCTTGGTTAGGAAAGCTTGCCAACCCTTTGGAAGCAAGACATTTAGTTCAAGTTACTTAAAAACCACAGTTGGTGGTGATGAGTTGGAGTCTACTGACAAAGGAAAGGAGGAGCAGGTGGTAACTTTTCCTAGAACAGCTGGATTGCTTAGGAGTGTGCCTACTTGTACCTGTATATTTTTGTGTATAAAATGCCCTACCACCCCACCCGCACAGGTCTGTCAAAGCAAATACCACTGACAAAAAGACAAAACTAAAGAAAAAAATATTAAACACAATAAGTAGTTTCTCAGCTAAACCGGGAAAATAACTGTTTTTCTTTCTGCCATTACAATTCAGATTCTTGTTGCCACGAAGCTTCTAACTTGTGTTTATTTCTGGAACACAGAATTATTTCTGACCCTTCATACAATTCCTGTATTCAGGGGATTATTCACAGTGCCTGAAATTACAACGCACTAAAATAAGTTACCAGATAAATAAAAGAACACTGAAAAGCAAGAATGAGGTTTCCAGGTTACTATCATAGTAAAGGCAATAACAGGACTCCTACTGGCTTCAGTAGAAGCAGAATTACCTAAGCACAAATGCTGAAATCTTGCTTCATGTATTTATCAATCTGCAGATGTGCAAAGATAAATGGAGAAAAGGATTAGGAAAAAATATTTGAACAGCAAACCTCTCCCTATCATTGGTACACGCCTTAGAGCAAGCATAGAGAGCAAAAACTTCGAAAGAATGAAGAATACAGGCATAATATTGAGCAATTCTTTTAAAAGAGCAATTAGATATTTAAATTTTGAAATAAAAGTTTAAATAGGACATAAAAAGTATAATAAGCCCTTTGGTGATAAAAAACAGTCTAGTGATAACACACTTTAAAACAATGGTAGGCAGTTTCATATTCATTAACCTAATACTCTTTTTAGGGTACAAAAAAGGTGATCAACACCCCGCAGATGTGGTCAACAACGAAACTTCATTAAGAGTATGATTTCTGCTTGTAGTATTCATCTGACAATTACTGTTTTCTGTTATACCTAACACACATCTAACCAATATTTGCAGTCATTTCTCATTAGCAGCTTGTTGGGTGATGAAATGTGGAAAATTAAAAAGAAATAAGCTAGTAATTATGAGATGCAGAAGAAAAAAAAGGCAATGGAAAATTATACAAGACTCATTAATACTCTTATGGAGTACATTACTATTCAAGGGATACTCCTTGAATACTGTTGATATTCTCAAAATTTTAAGTTACAAAAGACAGCACCCTACCCTCTAATCATACTAATTATTTTTCTTACCAAATGAAAAAAACAGTGTCTATGATTCCTTTTAATATTTAGCATACTGATTTATATTCAAAAGAGCTGTTGTTTTTCATTGTTATTATGGATAGAGACACACAGGGTATGCTCCCCTTGCAACTCACTATGTCTGTTTGATCTGTTGATACAAGGAAGTAGTATATTGAATTTATACTAAACCTGTCCTTTGACGTATTAAAAAAATATAATTTTTAATAAATACCTAAGCACTGTTTATATGAAAAGCTAATCAGGAGGTGGATTAACAACACCACAGATGAAGTGCAGAGGAAAAGAAATCCTTCCATTCTTCAGTGTCTTGTATTCAGTTTAGCTTAATATTAAAGGATGTACCTTGTACCTTTAATATAAGAGCTGAAGAACAATTAACTTCATGACTGATACCATCAGTAGCAACAAACAATTCTGTTCTTTTACAGCAACACTGTCTTTTTACCTTGAGCCTGCAAAACAGGTGTCAGAATGCTGCAGTAATAAATTTAAGAACAGCAGTCGATTACTTTTCAATTACTGTTACTACTGTAATACATAACTGCATTGCCATAGTCACACATTGTATAGCAACTGTTTCTTATCTTACCTGCCACTACAGAGAAGCCAACGAGCAAGAGAATAGTGAGGTATGATCTTCTGTATGACACTAGCCATTACCATGGTAACCACCAGCTGTACACCTATCACACCCTGTAGAGAAATAAGTTAATAATAAGTCAGGATGTATTTTGGAAAAGTCATAAAGAATCTTTAAAAAAAAAAGTAAAAAGCATTATGATAGGTTAATTTTTTGTTTAGTTTTAAACTGTAGAGGAACAAGGAGCAGGATACAATAGCAGTTTTCCAAAAAAAATAAAAAATCCCCTGAAACTTGCTACAATCAACTACATGCTTCATCAAAGGGAAAATGCATTCCCAGGCCACAATGGCAGTCATATATGTCCCCTGCTCCACATACTGAAAGGCCATTCATACACAGGGAATTTCACAAGACTTTATGCCTTAAACCTACATCCCTGATTATAAATTTGGGATTTGTGATCTCTTCAGCTCTGACACAGTGTAACAGCTGACATCACAAACCCCCTGGAATCAACAGTAACTTCACAATTAACAACATCCATGTTGTGAAATTTCAGTCTTTGATTAGTGTAGAGCATTTGCCCCACACTGAATTCCAGGCACATGTGGGGAAGGAAGGGTACACAGGAATCAGTACAGCTTCACTTCAACATCTAACTCCTGAAAAGCATTTGGCACATCAGTAGTGTCAGCAGCCATCTCACTCCCAGTCACTCAGTAAGCTTTAATTCTGACTGCTGGTTGCTGGTTTTCACAATTTTTTTTTAACCCCATGGCAGACTTCCATGCATTCCCACTGTTCTTTCAGTAGAGAGTAAGTCCAACTCCTCTGTTTCCCAGCCCATCCCCACAGAAGGGCCTGCATCCATCCATGGTGGAATTGTACTGCCTATTCCATAACATCTTTGTTATCCAAATGAAATCCTAGCTCTGCAACTTCATACAGCCCCATACTTTCCCATTTTTCCCCATGCTGCATGCATTAGTGTACTGGCAGGTCAGAGATGAACTCAAATGTGCTCATTTCCCTGAAGAGGTCTAAGAGCTTCTCTCTCATAATGCTGGCCTCATTGTATACACAGATATTTCCTATTTGCCTTTACCTACATGTGTGAGTTCCTTTCTCCCCTAACTAGTTGTTTTCAAGGACACCTCTCAACATTACTTTGCATCCTTTGCTTACTATCTCAGTCCAACAGTTTTTCCTCTTGATTTGTGAGTCATTATCTCCTTCCTCTCTCAGTCCTAGTCTAAAGCTGTCCATACCACTTTGGCCAGACTGTTGGCAAAGATACTTTTGCTCCACTTGGTCAGGAGGATGCTGTCCTTCCCCAGCAGTCCTTGCACCTCAGAGGGGGTCCCATGGTCATACAAGCCAAGTCCCTGTTATCCACATCTGCTACGCAACAAGCTGTTAACCTACAACTCTTCCCCTTCCCTACCAACAATACCTTCTTTGGTCTTAAATACTGCACTAAGGAAAGTTCTTATCTTCCTTCAATGCTATTTCTTTTTCTTTTTTTTTCCCCTTAAATAAATCAGAAATTGTGTCAATACTGCGCAGATAAAATGTTTTTGCATGATGTACAGTATCATCCTTAATTTAATATGATTGAGAGAGATTAAGATAGCCTAAATTATCTTGCAGTATTTGTAAACACCTTCAAAATATTACCACACGTCTCATAACAAGGTGCCAAACTCAGAAATACTTGTTACTTTTTTATACTGTGAAGTAACACCTTTGGAGGGGTTCAAATACCATTAAATTTCTTTAGTGCTCAAGCCTCTCTTTGCCTCCTCCCTCCTTGGAATTTCTACTGCTCCTACACATTGGTGCCATCAATTCCCTGAGATATGTCAAAAATTAAGACCTCACTTTTGTTTATGCTCTTTGTCACTGAGATCAGGGATCAAGATCAAGAGTGACAGCTGCAGGTATTACTTTGACCACTCTACCTTTATTAAGGATTATGCATAGTTCCACGCACAGATTATTCAAACCAATTCCCTGGCTAACAGAAATGTACTTCCAGTGAAAGAAGTGTTGCTAAAACAAGCTGCCTGCTTAATATATTTGATTTTTAAATTACTAACTTTCTAAGGAAGTATATACTCTCTAATTCATGTACAAAACAAACCACGCATTTTAAAAATCAAGTATTTATTTTGACCACCTCACACTAAGCCTGACCACTGCCACCCAACGTAAGAGAGAAACCACTGTCCCTTTATCTCGCCTGCCCACTAAGCCGTGATTCTCAGAATTCAGTCTCTCAGGGTCAAGTTACATTAATATCACTCTAGAATACAGTTTTTATTAGGAGCCTAATCAGGTGCCAGTGTGTCTCTTCAATTACTCCTAGAGGTTCCCATCAGTAAGGGAAAGAAAACGCCTTTTCAACTCAAGACAACAGGAGGGAAAAGATACAAATCAAGGCAGTTATTTTTATACAGGGCAGCAGGACCACTAGCTGAGCTAAAATACTTACAAATCAACAGACTACTTAAAAGTTCGCCAACAGAAACTTGTTTCCTTACTCAAGTGAAGACTGCAAGTTGTAACAGAATCCATTAGAAACAATTTGTCTTAAGGAACGGAATATCTCTCTGCATACTCTCTATCCCCTTCTAGCAGAAATTCACAGTGCTAATTCCCATAGAGGTTATTGCTGCATTTGTTAAAAATGGAAATACCTGCAAACATTTCAGCATACAAATGAAAACAACCTAGCAAGTTTTAAGCCACGTGAAAAAAAAAAAAAAAGAAATAACCAAATCCCAACAATATCACAAAATCTAACTTTGTGGTGGAAATATCTTTCTCGTACTTTCCTACACTTACTTTCCTACTATTAAAAAAATGGATATATGTGGTCACTTGATAAAGGCTTTTTCACTTGATTCCTGAAGGTAAGTAAACAACCACAAGTAATACATTAATAGAGATGTGACAAGAAATTAAAAAAAAAAAATCCACTGCATTAATCTTCCTGCAATCTGCCAATGTGCCATGGCACAGGAATACAGTAGGTGATATGGTCACTCAACATGCTATGTGCACAGCACAACTTTTTGCCAACTCTACCCTTTTGCCTGGATGTGGTTACACTCTGCTTGTATGTTTTATTAACACACACCAGAAATATGTACAACATCCCAAACTACCCCATATTACAACACTAGAACACGTCTTTCCCCCCTCCCCCAAAATACAGGGTTCACTTCAGGCTCTGCCTAGATCCAGTCTCCCACGTAATTCCAAGTCTTCGCTTTACCACTAATACCAGTTTAAATTTTAAACCACTCATTTCAGGAACATGAATGAAAACTGGGTGTTGGTTCCCATCAATATCATACATCCTCTACTCTTACACTCTAAATTAGAGGACATAGAGTTTAGATTTTAGTCATAAATCCACAACTTTAAAAATCATGAGTATGAAAAATAAAGTATGATACACATTTGAAAGAGAAGATGCACAGGGGCAAAGCCCACATCATATGGGGGTTTTGAGGGCTTCCAGTGAACAAAACCTGACCTGTGATAAGGAAATTAAGCACACAATCACTGACCAGGCTGACCAAAACTCACCTCTTAAGAGATGAGGAACTGCTGCACAGACTAAATAAAGTGTCTGCAGATATAGAACAGTTTGTGGAAAGTCATGTTAAGTGAACCCATTTAAGACCTTCAGCACATTGATTCCACATACATCTATGTCCCTATCATGCCTCAACTTTGCAGCGTGGAATTTGAAATCCAAGTTCAAGATGCTAGAGAGAGAGGTATTCAGTATTCTGCCAGCCAGAGACATTTCTGTCAATCTCTAATGCCAGGAAGCATTGGGACCAAAGAAAGGAGGACTATGTAACACGGTAAGTCAGTTTCTCTGCAAAACAGAAGCTAGAAAGAAACTTCCTGGCCAAAACGAAGACTGAAATAGTACAGCCACGCAGAAACCCTGTCAAATAAATTGCTGCCCAGCTGTGTTTCTGTCCCAGAAGGTCTTTGGTTAGAGATGTCTCAGAAGTCTCACAAGTCAGTGTGCTCTCTTCCAGATCCTTTAATAAGTATGGCTGTCTGACCTTTGCTTGCCTAACACAGCATATTTCACATGAAAGCTTTACATCATAACAGAGAACACATAAGGGGTCCACAAGAGTAGTATTAGCAGTTACATTAAAGGAAAGCTGGCCATATTTCTTAAAATTGAGGAAAAAAAAGATGACAGCTCCAAAAGCGAACAACACAAGGTTGAATGAAGTACAACCTAAACTTTTCAGTCTTATACTACATACCCGGTGACACAGTTGCTGATAGTGAGGAGAACAAAAACTAAGAATAAGCAATTAAGATAAAGTTACAAAACTCTTATCTACTGGTTAAGTGTACTTATAAAACACCAACATCTATCTCAGAGTGACGAAAAAAAGAAAAACCAACAAATTTAAAAGTACTTCTGCCTGAAGGACATTTTTCTTTTCATCATTAATTAACTTACAAGGAACATGAAGCATAAAGATAGCCAAGGCTGACTGTTTTATGCAAAGACACCAATCAAGTCTCCTCATTTTGACCTTCCCAAAGGTTATTCCTCCTCACCTGTAGTACCAGGCTTTTTCCATCTTTCTTTTCCTTACCACATGTGTATATATTACAAATAATTCAAACACCTTGCTTTACACAGGACTTTGAAGCTACCTGTTCTCTGACAACAACCACCTCCTCCACTGCACAAGCATCTTGAGCTGAAGCCAACTGCTGTGTGCACCAGGACTGCAGCAGGGATACAACTGAATGCCTGAAAAAACAGCTGGTAGAACCCAGTCTACAATTTCACCTTCAGAAATATAATGCCAGCTGCTTTCTTTCTGAAGTGGCAAGTCTTGTAAAACGAAGATTTTTACACAACTGTACTGGAGTATTCTACAAATTTTAATTCAAGGCATAAATCTCTTTCAATGGCAGCATGCAAATATGCTAACAAGACTGTGAATTTCCAAGTAAAAAATGGAAAAGGTATTGTATTAGTAGTGACCAGCAAGATCCCTAGGAGAATATAACAAATACTCTTATCTCCTGCAGTTCCAAATATGCAACGGTATTTGTGGAGCCTGAAAGCTAAACTTTTCAAAATGCCATTTAATAGCTGATACATTATTGCTTTTGCTATTAAAATGACACTTTTCCACATGTCAATTTCCCCCCACATGCAAATTTTTCTCTGTATGCGTAAGTCCGTGCGCCAGCTGTAGCTTGCAAAACCAAGACAGTGTTCTTCTGAAACATAAATGCAATTCAGAATTGTTTCTTAGAAAATATTATATGGGATGGCCAAAGAAAATTGAGCTTGCTGTGCAGCATTTTAAAATGAATGTTTCCTGTGAAAAAGACCACTTTCACAAAAGACCTGTAGTCAGAATGATAGTCAGCAATGTGAGGCAGTTCAAATCTTACTATTTGTAAAAATCAGACATTCATAAAGCTAATCTTGGGAGAGATACCTATGCCAAGAGACCTCTTCAAAGTTCAGATTTTTACTTTTCATCTTTTCTCACGACCAAGTTTTCCCTGAATCAGAATTTCCATGCACCTACCACTGTTTACAAGACAGCAGAGATGAACAAATGATGCACAAAGTGGCATGATGAATAGACAAGGAGTTCAAGGCCCAACCACTCACCTGCACAGGTCTTTCCTACCCCAGGGCCACTTCTCTCCTGATCAGTGTCTTTCCACAGATTCAAAAGACAGCCAATAAACTTGCATTTTACCTAAGAGTCTTTTGTCTTTTTCTGTTGAGGCTCTCTAAGCACAAAGATTACAGAACTAGTGATCATTAGGCAAATCAGGTTATTGCTACAGAAATTCCATGGCCGGAACAAGGGCATTTATAAAAACACAGATTTATCTTTATTACTGAGGAAACCATTAAAGAATATTTGTTGTACAGAACACCAATATATATGCAATGTATTATTAGATTACAAGTAAAACTAGTTCAGAGAACTGATCTACTACACAGGAACAAAACAAGGATATACTCCACTATTAATATTCAAAGGTTTTAAAAATCTAGTTTACCCAATACTTCCCCAACTACCACAAGTAGGAACTATGGAAGCTCCCACTCTCTAGAACATTTGGTTTTTAAAGAGCAGGCTCTGCCATTAAAGGAATAATTCCAAGCATAAAAAGTGAAAAGTCTTTGATGCCTCTGCTGAAGAGTCTAAAACACTGGGGCCTTGCACAGTATTAAGACACTTGTGCAGAGTTTCAAGTCATGACCTAACTGGCACTGCAGCTGCATAGATGAGTCTTGGCAGTCCCAGCTTGGCAGATCTTGATTTTAAGACTTGACTTATAAGCCTCCTGGTGCAAAAGAAACTGATGAACGTTTCATTCTCCTGTTGCTTTGGAACTGGAGAATGCAGCTTCCAAACACTGTAAAAGTAGACAACTACCTTTTCACTTTGCTGACGTCATGGAATCACACACAAAGATTATTTGTCCACACTGCCAGCAACCAGCACAGAAAACTGGACCTGATTTTTCAACCTCATCAGGCAGCACAAGCAACCACTGAATTTATTTAATCAAGGACCTGCACTGAGAGGAAAACCTCACAATTTTCCAAAAGTAGCTTCCAGTATGGATACTGGACACAGCACCCACGGAATCCTACAAATGAGTATTTCATGACCTTTTGATTAAATATTCTAACCTCTAGAAAAAGAAAAAAAGAAAAACACTTCATAAGGAGAAGAAATACAGTTCCTTTCATAAGCCTTTCATAAATACTTTTCATAATATACACTATTAAAAAGAGCTTTAGTAGAATCATGTGATTAAATCTGAAAGTATGAGAACAGTTAAAAGGCAGTTTTATTAAAAATGCAATGGTAAAGTGCATTTCTTAAGAATCTGTTTCAACAAACGGACACTTTTGCCATACTTAAAATGACACTGAAACTTAGGGTCATATAGCCACATGGAAGAAAAGAATAATATAATAGATATAAAATACATAAAATATACTCTTTATTATATGTGCAACGGCACATACAAAATACGTTTTTATACCTGCACCCATGCATCCTTGCTCTTTTTATCTATACGTACACTAAAAGCTGAGCTCATCAACTCCAGTGTTTTCAACAGTAACCAAGACCCAAATACAGAATTCAGCATCTTTATTGTGATACATCTTTATATACTTTGATATTTGTTACTTAGACTCCTCTGTTTAAGCGACGTACATCCAACAAGTTTACACCATTAACAATTACATCAATCAAACTTTGTTCTTCCCCTACCATGTTACAAGGTCATTTATTGTGCATTATGTTCAGAGCAATAAGTTCTGGCTGTGCTGAAACACCTATTGTGAAAAGCAACTTAAAGCGGGATTCTTTTTTCTTTAGGTCCCTTCCAACTCAAACCACTCTAGGATTGAGTGACAATGCCGTGCTGCCACTGCACACACTGCGACAAGGCCCAGAGCACCGAAAAGGATCTGGCATTAACGAACATCAGAGGTTTCTACATATATCCAAGACCACTTACACACCCTATTTATAGGGAGTTTACAGAAGACGTGAGCAAACAATCAGAATCGCGGAATCGTCACGGCTGGAAGAGACCTTTGAAATCATCAAGTCCAACGTCAGCCCAGCACTGCCAATGCAACCCATAAACCACTGAACCACATCACCCAGCGCCAGATCCAGACATCTACTGACACCTCCCGGGATGGTGACTCCACCACCTCCCGGAGCAGCCTATTCCAATGCCCGACTACCCTGACAGTGAAAATTTAACCTAATCTGAAGCTCCCCTGTCTCAGCTCGAGGCCATTCTCTCTGGCTCCCTCACTGCTGGCACAGCAGGAGAGATCGGCGCCGCCCTAAACACATCTCCGTTCGGGGAGCTGAGGAGGGCGACGAGGGCTCCGCGTATTTACGGTCAGACACCCCAATCCTGCCACAGAGGCCAGACCGCAGTGCCTCACTCTCCTTCTGCGCGGAAAAGCAGGAATGGACGGAAAAAACCCAAACGGAACCTCCGGGCAGAGCAAAGGTGCCGGCGAGGCACACCCAGCGCGGCCATTCCCTCACCGAGAGCTCATCAGGAGACCGACGGTCCCACGCGGCGGCCTCGCCGCTCCCACAGCCGGGCCGGGCCGGGCCCTCCAGCAGCGCGGCCTTGCACTCCGCCTGGAGCCGCTCCCCGCCCGGCCCCGCTCCCCGCCGCCCCCGGCCCGCTGCCCGCACTCACCATGGTGCCGGTGGCGGTGCCCGAGCCCGCGCCGGCCCCGCCCGGCCCCGCGCCCGGCACATAAATCCCCCGCCCGCCGCTCCCGCCCGCGCCGCGCCGAGGTCACGCCGTGGCCCTGCCGCCGCCAGGCCAGGCTGGGCTGCCTGCAGAGCTGCCTGCGCGAGCGGGGCAGAGCCGCGTTCCCACCGCACCTCGGCGGACACCGCCGCCCCCGCGGCTCCGCGTCTGAGGGCTGGGGAGAAGCGGGGGGACTGCGGGCGCCCGCCGGGGAGCACCCTCCGGGCGGCCGCTCGGCACCAGCCCTGTCAGGCACCGCCGCGGGCAGGCGGCTCCGAGCAGAGCGCCGGCGCGACCTCGACCATGTGACGCGGGTAATCGGCCCGGAGCGCGGACTCCCCCGCCAGGTCCCGGTCACTGGCGGTGCCCTTGGGAGAGCAGCGGCGGAGGGGGATGCCTGTGGGGGGACAGCGCGATGATATGTGGGGGGACAGAGCGGAGATGTTTGGGGGGGAAGGAGGGGGCGGCAGCGCGAAGGGAACGGTCCGGTGGAGGGGAGGGCAGAAGGCGAGGAGCGCAGCACTTCAGTTGCGCATGCGCAGAGGTCGTTGCGCGGTGAGGGCGGTGGCGGCCCCGGCCCCGGCCCCGGCCCCGGCCCCGCCATGGAGTGGTTGGCGGGCAGTGCTGAGGGAGCGGCGGGGCCGCGGCGCCCCGGGACGTGCCCGGGGTGTCCGCACTGCAGCGATACGCTGCAGTGCGGACACCCCGGGCACGTTGGGGGCGCCGCGGCCCCGCTGCTCACCCTTTGGTCGAGGGTCCGCTCCCCGCCTAAGTCTGCCCTGAGGGACGCGGCTGGACAGCCGCTCTTAGGGGAGCGCTGTGAAGCAGCCGCGTCTCTGGAGCGGAATATTAAAAAGCATGGTTTTGGTCGGGAACCGGGGATCATTTCGTTCCAACTGCCCTGCCCCGGGCAGGGGCATCTTTCACTAGACCAGGTTGTTCAGAGCCCCGTTCAACCTGGCCTTGAACACGTCAGGGATGGAGCATCCACAGCTTCTCCGGGCAACCTGTGGCGGTGTCTCACCACCCTCACAGTGAAGCATTTCTTCCTAACGTCTAATCTAAACCTCTTTAGTTTAAACCCAGGACACATTTGGCTTTCTGGCGTCCAAATGCACACTGCAGGCTCCTCTTCAGCTTTCTGTCCACCTTCCCTGCAGGGCTGCTTAGGGTGAATCCAAATCTCACTAGGAAAAGATAATTTAGTAACATCTTAACAACTGTCGTGAAGATCTATAAACTCTGTCATTCTGACATTTTTAATTGTTAATTTGAAGTATGTGGCAGCTGAAAGAAAAAACCCACTTAACATCACAATTATAAAACGAACAAACAGACTTCAGTCTCTCAGATAGCAAAGATTATACTACTAAAGACAAAGAGAAGATGATTTTGACTTATTCAAACCATTTAATTTTAGTCAACAAGTCTTTGGTCTCCCTGTTTATGAATGCTAGTTTGGTGACATTTGTGGCAAATGTAACATGGTAGAGAATGTTATAAGTTAGTTTAAGAATTTAGACAACTCAGTTCCAATTAAAAATTGATAAATTTATTAAGCAAGCGATAATAAAGCAAACAGCGCTGGGTGGCCTGGGGGGCCAGCGCCCCGCCAGAGACACACAAAACTTGTTTGAAAACTGGGCTTTTGTACTCTCTCGATATCAGTTGTTGAATATTCATT
>NW_020955197.1:601022-606694 GCF_003031625.1 Empidonax traillii
TTGCATCATCCTCAGCTGCAAGTCCTTTCTCTGTATCTACATGGCACAGAGAAATGTATTTTTATTTATAATTTGTTCCCTGTTCCCGGCCGCAAAAGATTCCCTGGTGTTAGGTCCAGACAGGACCTTTCACCTTACAGACTCCACGGTACGCCTAGAAGTTAGTAAATATACAGAAATAGTTTTTTTTGTTAGTACCCCCTTTTTTATTTTAATTTGCTTGGAATAAAAAAACCGGTGCCTTTACTTATCACAGAGAAGAGCACAATCAAGAAAATAACAAATTCTAAAGTCATTTGGTTTACACTATGTGTTCCTGGCAGACAGAATATTAAAGAAAATCAGTAGGTTCTTAAAAAAGCAATGTTAAAACTGAAAAGCATCGATCTTGATGTAGGAAGGGTGAGAGATGAGATGCACTTGGAGAGCAACTGATCTAAGATACATTTAACACTTTTGGGTGTAAGACTCTCAAAAGTATATCTTTTGAAGGAAATTTTTAACTGTGGAACTCTTTGGCATAAGATTTCATCACTGATATGGATTTGTTGGCATTTTGTGAAAAATAAACAATCAAAACTGCTAATGAGCAGAGCTGTTTCATTAACTTAACAAGAATTACCTATTGGTCAGCTTTAACTCCAGCAGTCATGAATTTAGAGCCCTGGTATTTTAATTCTGGTGTTGCTTAACTGGGTTTTTAACAAAAACAGTATGCAAACAAAACAAGGCCAAAGCTCCTGTAGTCACTATACAAAAATGGATTTTTTGAATGGATTTATATGGGTTGAGTGGAGCCTTTGCAGCAGTGAGCTAAAGAAGATTATCCCATGTGCTACTGCCACAAACACCATCTCACCTGAGGAGTCATTCCCCTGAGCCCTGTTGTCTCACACAGTGGCAAGTTTTAAGAAATCCCTGAGGTCAGACATGCCTTTGCTACCGGTGCCACCTGGATGCAACACTGGCTTAAGCTGGGCTCATAGGCCTCAGTCTTCAGAAAACAGGCAAAAGCTGCTCAAATGTACATTTCGGGAGTGTCAAATGTGGTCTCAGCAGCCACAGTTAAGTTGAAACACAGACACTTGAGGAGTCTGCACTGTAATGTCAAAGCCAGGCAACAAAGCTGATGAAGGAATTCTTCAAATAGAATAGTTATTTATTATAATACCATATTACAATAATTATAATATATAATTATAAATAAAATAGTATTAAATATAAGGTATTACCAAACATATTATATTTTATGTTCTTAAATAGATGTATATTATTATAATTATAATACCATTATTATAATAAATGTCCATATGGCAAGCAGAAGGTAAGTTTAGATCAGCAAAGGCCAAGTCACCTACTATGTGAAAATTTGCAGTTCTATATCAGTACAAAGTTATTTATGAAGTGAACAAGAGGAATACATAATTACAATGTGTTGTGATTATTTCTAACTTTCCATTTTTGGGGGATACTTTTCATTTTTGTAAGGTGAAGACTATTAAAAGGCACAAAGCCTAATTCAACATGAGTGGAGATTGAGGAAAGATGGTGGCAAAATCGTCAAAATATGTTCCATAGAGAGCTCATTAATTTCTTTTTTTGGCAGACAGCATGTCAGGCTGTAAATTCCATTTAAGTGTATAATTGTGAATTTGAGTATAAGAAAAGTATTTCCCATCATTTTAAGATTTCAGTGACAGGACAGGGGTTGCAAACTAGGTGAAAAATCATTTACCAGCGTAGAAGCAGACAGATTCACAGATCCATAGGAATTTGTACCTTATTTCTAAAAAACTTTCAGAACAAAAAGAAAACACTTGTATTTGTGTCAGTAGTGTGTTCATTTCCCCTGTTTTACCATATACTAAGACAGAAAGTTATGACTAAAAAGGCAGTGGATTCATTTTTATGTGCATAGGTGTGTGTCTGTGTTTACTAAGTTGCCTCATGGGACCTAGAATGGACTGGGTTTTCTAGATCTTAATCCCCACGCTCAGCCTTTCTGTTGTATTTTAATATTATGACCAAACTATTTTAACTATGTATGAAAGTACATATTTATTATATACTAGTTCACACAACTGTGTCATGCATACACATATTCACACACATATATGTCTGTATGTGTAGAAAACTCATGTTGTCTAAAATATGTCCTTTCAAATGGTATACAATATACAACAGACTAATCAAACAAAATTTGCCATTGCCAAAACTGGGCATTCCTCATTTAATCAACTGTATCACTTCAGGAGTGGTTACTGTTCTGTTCAATTAACACAATTAACACAAGAGGAAATGTGCTTTCTGGTAGCGAGCACACTTTTTTTTTTCCCTAAAAAAAAAGCTACGGAGCAGCAAGTGCCTTCTTGCTGAGCAGTTCAGTAGTACTAGAAAGGTTTATGAGTGTGTTGTGGCTTCATTTAAGTGTCAGTGTGTTAAAAGAATTTAAAAATAAATGTCTCAGACAGTAGTATTTCCTTTTAGAAAGCACTAAGTGGTTTTGATGTTTGTTTGTTTGTTTGTTTCTGTACCTTAAGGTTACATTGTTTGAATATACACTGAAGTACTTGAAAAATGAAGTCATAACCCCATCATCAAAATGTAATTGTATCAGCAGTGGGCCAGCACATACTGCAGTATTCCAGAATGGCATTCATGTGCAAAACATTCTTGTCTCAAGTGAGTGGGCTGCAAGCTGGCAAAGCATTCCAGTTGTGTGATGAAAAAAAAAAAAGGTTAAGGTCTCTGGTGTTTTGGCATTAAGGCCAGCAGTAGATAATGATCGGTGGGCTAGAATCTGCAGTGCAAGTGGGGAAAAGAGCTTGAGCCAGTTTGCAGGAAATGGACTACTGAAGGTCTTGCAGATCAGAGAGAGAATTTTAAAACAAGTCCTCTGTTTCAAAGGGGAACTGTGTAATGAGCGAAGTAACTCTGGAATGTTTGGAGGTTTGGGAGCAAGCTAACAACCTGACAGAAGTGTTCTTCCAATGCTCAGTTTCAGTTCCACAGGCCTCTCTACTCAGTGTCACAGTTCCTTGGGAATCCAGAAATTTGTCCCAAACACTTGTAAGTACTACAAGTGTTTGGGGAGGGGGAGGGGGTGGATGGGGGCGAGGGAAGCAAACAAAACCTTGACACTCCAAGAATATTCTTATTCTTCTACAAATCAGAATGAATAAGCAGTGTTTGTAAGGCTCAGGACTAGGAGTCCCTCAGCCCCTATTGATACCTCTGCATTCCTCACAAAAATGGTGATTTGTATAACTTTAGACCATGAAAACGGCCCCAGGAAGACTGATTGTGAGCAGGTGGGGATCAGGTAATGACTTGCTCTCGTCCCATGCTGTCAAAAGGGAGATGAGGGTCAGGAGACAGGTTTTCCCCATCCCAGTTCCTCTGCTGTTCATCATAGTCAATGACGAATTTTTATTTTGCTCTGCTGGCTGGAGAGGGGACAGGTAAGGCTCAGTCAAGTATCTACAGAGGGCTTCTTGCATGAAAAAACAAGCAGCCCCTCATTTTCATTTGTTGTCCCTGTCTACCTTCCTAACAACACACAAACAAATCATGTGTGCAATCCTTTCTTCAGAAAAATCCCCAAAAGGCCAGCATGGGAAAAGCTTACATGCAGTGGGCCCTGAAGAAGTTGGCTGGTGTCATATTGGAAAGCACTGCTGCTCTCTAATGAGTGAGAGTTAATAAAATGAAGTGGTAAACCCACACGTGAGTTTTGAAGGTCTTCCCTCACTAATGAGAGTTATCCAGTGTCCCATGGATGCTCATTATACGTTGTTTATATCCAATAATAAAGTCTTACATTGCTTCAGCGGCATTAACTGGAAGTGGTGCTCTGTGATCATGGCATAAAATCTATTGAGTTTTGTTGCCTGTACTTATTTATCTCTGCATTTTTTTTTTCACTTTTGAATGTCCTCCCTATCAGAGTGTTATTTATAGGAGCAATTCTTCACTCAGTTTAAAGTAAAGGAAATCTTAAAAACATCTCGACACAGGCTTATTATGAAGACATAGGGATTTTTTAACCAAATTAATTTCCAATGCAAATCCATTTTTTTTATCTCAGTCATACTAAGGATGAATCTGGGTCAAAAATGTCTAAAATAAATGTAGTCAAGATGTAAGGCTCAAATTTAAAAGTAGAACAGAACAACATGTCTGGTGAGTGTTTTCAGCTGTGCCCTTGTGTGACTTACTATGATTCCAGCCTAATCTGGAGGTAAAAATGTGAGGAACTCTACTCTTCTTCTATAGTGTGGAGTGTCACAGAGGCAGAGTTAGCATTAGTTCTCTGGTATGCAGAGGTGAGATCAATGAATTTTATAAACTGGCTTCAGGTAAATGATTCTGAAACAATCAGTGTTTCAGTGTTAACAGGGGGTACATAGTTCTGAATGCCAGGATCCTTGAGTTTTGGGACATGTTTGAAAAAGCTGGATGTTTTCAGTCATGCCCTTTTATTTCTCTGAGATTAAAAAGGGAATAATAAACTAAAAATTGAAAAAGATTTACAAACAATAAAAATAGTTCTACTGGCAAACTCTCTGCTATAGCTCTCTGAAGGGATTCTTTAACAACCTGCAATACTGTGGAGAATAGGAAAGTTTAAACATACCAGAAGTAAACATGTTGTTACATCCTCAAACATTTCAGTCGTTTTTTTGTCAGTTGTTTTCCTAAGGAGTTCAGCTGTAACTGCTCTATGTTTGCACATGAGCTTGTGCATCAATGAGATGTTTCATCTGCATGCTGCAGAACTTGTTGTGCAATTCCTACTAAACCAGCCCGAAAGACAACAAGTTCTTACAAATCTGATGAAAGTGTGAAGCCAATGTCAAGACCTTCATTATTGCTCCAGCACAAGTAGCACTACAGTGTGAACTCACCCCTTAACATAGAAGAGCACACAAAGTGCAGGTAAAACATCAACTGGCCCTCATATTTTATTCAGACATTAAAAAACCCAAGCACAAGACACAAGCACAAAGGAGATTAGGCTTCATTAGCTCTACTGGTAGTGTAAGATTTATATTTAGTCAAGTTTGAGTGTTGTTTGACAACACCCTGAATAAGAAAGTTGACTGTTTCAAAGTCTTTTTGAGAATTTGTGCGCTGTCTTTTGGGCCATAATCTGTAAAGTGCTCTTCACAAATGTTAGAGGCATGTCTGCACGTGCCCTTGTAGATACTCCGAAGTACAGAGAGAAACAGTGTATATGTGTATATATATGTGTGTGTATGTGTATAGGCATGTACCTATGGAAAGCCTATATATATATATATATATATATATACATGTATACATATCTAAATATGTGTTTATGTGTGTTTATAAATATGTGTGTTTATATACTATATGTGTTCATACTTACAGAAAACTAGACAGAATTCTGTTGTCGCATTCTTAGTCAACATTCTCAGAATCATTCTCAGTTGAGGATTTAACATCTAGACTCCATTGAATACTGCTGAGTTGAATCTTTGAAAGGTTAGCTACTTAGATGACCAAAAATCAAAAAAAATGGATTTACAAAAATTATTTTATGTACCTCTTGTGCCTATACTGGTCTTTAGGCAGAGGGACTGCTTCACGCAACTGCTTCCCCTTCCCCCTCCCCTCCCTTCCCCTTCCTCCCCTTCCTCTCCTTCCCC
>NW_020955197.1:607412-609894 GCF_003031625.1 Empidonax traillii
TCCCCTCCTCTCCCCCTCCCTTCCCCTATCCCTCCAGGTAAGCGGAGAAGTGGGCCTTTATGTAACGTGGGAGAGAAGAGTTCACCCTGCCTCTGGCATGAAAACACTTAGAAAAGCATGTGTGTTTTCTCAGTTATAGCTCAAAGAATACAACCATCTGCATCAAATGAGAAATAGGTTAAATCTGACACTTGAAAGTCATGAAGTTGCTGCTGACAAAAGCCTCCCAAGACAAATAAATTTTGCTTCACATCTTGATTTCCTGGCATGTATATGCCTCTACATCCACTGTTGGTGTAAGACTGTTAGGAAACAACAGGTTAATAGCAGTTCTCTAACCAAAACTGTTCATGGCAGTTTAGTAGTGAAGGATTCTGATAGGGGTTTTCTTCACGAAGACTTTGCAGACTATGAGGGAAAAAGAAGAGGAAAAAGACAATGCTTAAATAGCCTCTTGGCTTTCAAAATGCTTCCCTATTCACTGCAAACCATATGACACTTTTTTTTCCCCATAGTGTGTTTTATAAATGTTTCAAAGCATTTTTGTTTGGTTGCCTATGAAGAGCAAAAAAGGGAAAAAAAACACACAACCACAAAAATGAAGTTCTCTACAAAAATGGTTGAATTCAGCCAGTCTACAGAACAAGGAAGCATTCGTAATGGGATACTAGTTCAGAACTGCTTTGCAAATAGTAGCAACTGTTATATACAAGTGTTTAAAAGCCCAAAAGATAAATAAAAAATATCTTACTTAGGAAAGTAAACAGAGGTAATCATGCATATACTTGCATTTACACATACTCAATGCAATCCACCCATATAAATTCTGAGGAATTGTATGAGGATATGAGAAATGTGAACTCCATCCCCAGTAGTCCTCTAGTAGCAGACAGAATTATGCCAATATTAAATTAGGAGAAAATTAGATGGCACTATCTCTTCCCTCTTGAAGTGTCTTTTCACATCATAACCTGTATTTTCCTCTTTCTGTCCCCGTCTCAGGAGCATTTTTGATCTTTGCTATGTCTGCATGAATGCTTATGAAATTCTTATTCATCGTGCATCATTTAGGGAAAAAAATGATAGAAGGGTTTGTTTGTTTGTTTGTTATAACTGCACTTTCCTGATGCTTCCCTTGTGTTGACAAATTACCATAGCTTTAGACCTTGCTCTTCTGTGTGTCTTTAACATACTGAGAGACCTAATAACTAAGTACTAATTATTGATACAAATCAAACAGTAATCCTGGAAATTTGTGAATGGCTCAGTCAACTCCCTCCTTTAAACTCTTTGAATTTCCTCCTTCTTTATATGTCATGCTTAAACATCATTTTGGTGTAACTTTTAAAAATTAATTTTCTGTAAGAAAATGGATACAATCAGAGCAAGCAGCTGCCTGAATGTTACACAGTACAGGAGAAGTGAAGATGACATGCTGCCCTTTTGATATGTCTGTTCAATATTTACTGTCAACTTCAACTAACATTTGTATAATATGAATATTTTAAAACAAACTCATTACTACACCCAGATACTTACTTGAGTAAATACACTACAACCAGCTCCAGACTCCCATGTTCCTTTAAATACTAGCAAGTTGTCTGCTCAGTGAAGAGCAAAAAATCAGGAAATAACAGAAAATAAAATTGTTTTGATGGCTCTGATTTGACACATTGCTCCTCCATAGCAGGAATTGATCTTTGTTTTTTACCACAGACTATCTGGAGTATTGCCTTAATGGTCAGAGTTGGCATTTCTAAAATTATGATAATGTTACAGTTATTATATGATAATTTTCCAGTTTTTATATAAACTTCAGCTAAGGCATTTTGGTGTTCAAACGGGATCAGTTCAAGATAATAGAGACTATCTCCTGGAACAGCAAGATAGTGGTGTGTGTGTACAAGGATCATGGCTGTACTTTCAAACTGTGATTGGTACCCAGAATAGAGGTGGAATTTTAAATGCTGAAGATTGTGACATTCCCAAAACAGCTTTATCTTCTGGCATCTCTTTTCCCCTCTTGTTTTGTACAAGGCTGAATTTTTTTACGACTAGCTGAGAGGTAGGGTGGTGTACCTAAGATTTAAGGCAGTCATTGACACAAAGTTTTCCATCCCCTCCTATGCATCCAACCCCACCAACTGTGCAAGGAGGGTCCTCACGTCTTTGATAACCCAGCCCTTTCTGTCTTTTCTCTGCTGTCTTGCAATCTGTGTCTTGCTCAGCTTTTCTTGTGCACTTGACTCACAAGGAAGACTGAGTTTGTACACCTTCTGTCCATGGCAGCTGACTTCTTAAATTCAGCTCTAAGTCCAGTTCACTCCAGTTCAACAGCATGTATTGACTAAAACTGTGACTCTTACCATGGAATATGCTATGGTTATCTAGAACTAGTGTGTTTAGTATGTGTCACTGAGGCATTTCAACATTAGATCATCCTCATGTATTCATTATTTTCTTTGTTATTTGGGGGGGGGGG
>NW_020955197.1:610413-695728 GCF_003031625.1 Empidonax traillii
GAGCAGTGTTTGGCTGCATTGCTTCATATTTTGCCTCCCTAGTTTGTTTGTTCAGCCTGCACTGAATGGATTTCCCACCTCATAAAGTGTAATGGCTGTGATAACTCATGGAATATAAGAACACAGTAGAACATGGTGAGCTTTTGCTACAAAAATCACCTATATAAGGTAGCTCTAAGGGGTAAGGAGTGTACACAGGCTGAGGTGTATTGAAATAAGTAAGTTAACAGGATATACTTTAAACTTTTTGAGGATAGACATGAGCAGGCTCTTGAAGTATTTTTATATGTTTATAATGGGCATGAACTGCTGCCACCATTTTTCCTCTCAATGAAGAAGAAATGTATGACCCTTACTGTGGAATGAGTCAGAAGTCTTTAGCTGATATTATAAAAACAACAGTGAAAGCTTGGTGTCTATTTCTGCTCTGGTCAGGAGGAAGACCAGAGGCCTGGCTCAAGCTGCAAGGAACCTACAAGCACACAAAGAGACTTGTAGAAATGTGTAAGGTAGCTTTTGGTGTTTCTAAGAGGGGAGGAATTTATCTAGTTTGTAATTTGTTGACTAGTCCTGAAAAGCTGTTAGCCAAAGAGTTCTCAGATTGTGTTGGGAAGAATTACCTGCTCGAATGGATTTAGGAGGTTGCTGCTGGCTGGGGACTCCCTTGCTGGAATGACATTCATAAGCATGTTGTTTCCTTTGTCTGGACATGGTTAAAGTCCATACCATCTTCTTCATGACTGCTAATTGTAGAGCAAGTTCTTCATCAGCTCATTCACATTACTCAGAATATGTGGCTCACCCTATTTTTTTAAGTTTCAAAAGTTAGTGTATTTTTTTGGTCACAAGTATTTATCCTCACTTCCCAACCCACCAAATCATCAAAGACCATCAGCTGCAAATAAAGGAAATGCTTTCAATAGCAGGAGGGAAAATCACATTAGAATAGACTATGACTGGTGGAAAAGTTAATTATCTTTTAAAATATTTTTTTTATTTTTACAAGGTTCTAATTAGTTCAAAAGTCAAGTAACCTTTGATTCAAACCTGGTGTCGTCACCTGTGAAGAACAGGGAAAACACCACAAAATTACAGAGATGCAGATGGATATCATTAATGGAAATTAAATAATCTCTTACTCCTCCTTCTGGTCTCCCAATGTGTAGGAAAATTGGAATTCAGATACAGGCTAAGAAAGTTTATCAGCAATATTCGCAGGAGTAAGAGACTTTGTATGAGCTTCTGTGTAAGAGAGATGTCTTTGGGGGTTCTTTCCTGCCTAATAGCACCTATTACAAAAGGAAAACCAGAAAAACTTCCTACTCAGGGAAAGGGAAAACAATAATAATAATAAAAACAAAGAAATAAAACAAACAAACCGAAACCCCAGAGGGTAAAGGATTTTGGAGTGAAACAGAGTTTTAATTTTTGAGATCCCTGCAAGAGATAGCTGTAGCACATGGAGGATACACAGTATCTCCCCCGAGCCTGCCGAGGTCCAGCAGCGGTCAGGACAAGCTGAGCAGCCCTGCCGCTAGTCCCATCTCGAGGGGACGCGACTTGAAAGCCTGACTGCAGGTGTACAGATTTGCAGGATTCAGCCTTGTTCTGGATGGGCAGCTTGCTTTTCTCCTGCAGCGTGTGAGAGTCGCAGCGCTGTTTGAAAACCAGTCCGGTAGAGAAGGGTCGGAGGGTCTTGGGGAGGAACCCTGTCTGCCGGCACGTCTCGGGTTGCCCAAAAGGAATTGTTGAACCCGGGACAAATCAGAAAACAGACTGCAGAAAACATCGGAGATCCTTTCACAGCAATAATCTTGTTCAAGAGTTACGTCATCAGAATGCCAGGGTCCCCTTTTCAGGGGTACCTGAAGGACAAATGAAGAATTCAGGGTGGGGCGTAAATGTTTTGCCAAGGCAAACGTTTGCCTGGAAGATGCCCTGTGTCAGCCAGTATTAAACAGACTGAGATGGGTGCTGTTTCCGTAACGGAAAAGAGTGGGTATTGTGAGCAAATAGCCTGTCACACACGATTTGACAAATTCTGATTTGCTTTTAGGACAATGTCTGTTAATCCTATCACGGGTGGGGAGAGGATGAGGCGCGAGTGGGCGCGGACGGACAGCCTGGCTGCAGCCGCTGTGGGAATACACGATTTTGAGGTCGGGTTTACTTGACGCACTTTTTTGCGCTGCCCACCCCTCCTAAAAACTGTGAAGGGGGGAAGCAGAAGGGGTGAGGACCAGAGGGAAGGGGAAAAGGAAAATATGAAGTTTCCTTCCGCAAAACTTTGCAGAGATCGTTTGTTTTTCCCCTGTTCCCCGTAGACGAAAGCTCGGAGGTGAACTCGAAGTCCTGTCTCCGGCCCGGACTACCGGTGCTCACATCCCCTCTCCCACCGCCTCCCTGCCTATCTTAAGGGATGCGGTGCAGCTCCTGGTGCTTAGAGCTCTGGTTCAGGACCAAATGTTCCCTGAGACGGATTTTCAGCCCCTGGGTGGGGGGCGGGGGGGGAGCTGCAGGTCTCAGCTTTCCCCCGTCTGAGGGAGTTCGTTGTTGCTGGAAAGGCTATTTCCTCCCTCTGTTTTTATTTATACTATTGTATGTATTATAGTGTATGCACGTATGATAAACGTTGATACGGATCCACTGGCGTGGCTTTGGCTTTTTATAGTCCCTTTCACACCCTTAATAGTTTTCAGGCAGCATTTTGCTCAAGCTTGGGGGACTTTATGAAAAGGAAGCCAGGACAAACCCTGAAATCTGGGGATAGACAGAGGGCAGATTTCAGTGAGGGGGTTCCTTAGAGTTTTCCCTAAAGCCGTGAGGAAGAGGTGAGTGAGTGAGGGACACCCCCAACGCGGCTCCTTTCTGAAAGGGGCGGCGGGGCAGTGCACGAGAGGTGCCAGGAGACCACAGCGCCGAGATGGACGTCCTTGGGAAGAGAGGCGGCCCGCGCTTTACGCGCTTGGCTGGGGATACTTCCTCATAACTATTCAAATATTACGTTAATTATCGCCACTGCAGGCTTTCATTCAAATTCATATATGTGTGTGTGTGCATATACATATATATATATATATAAAATATACATATTTATATATGAATTTTGTACACCCCAAAACCGCAGGTTGTCCCTATATGTTTTTTTCCAGTCAGTTTGTTTGGTCTTTTTGGCAGAAGACTAGTCTTCAAACCGGAGGAGCATTACTGTTGTCTTGTCAATTACCATGATTTGAAAGTGAGCCTGTGTAGCGCTTTAGCTGCCCTCAGCAATCAGGCTTTAGACTCACGAGGTTCTGATTATAGGAGTTGCCTTATTTGCATTGATGAGGATGAACCAGCTGCTGGAGCATACCGAACTGCACCTGACACAATCACCGAGTTCAGGATTAGCACAGGGAATCAGGAATTCACTGTGCTATATGGCAATCTCAGCCCTACATTAGAGTTACTCATGCAAAATGACCCAAATTTGCAATGAGCACAATTAGCAATACAAAGATGCATGTTAATTTAGGGGCTGACATTTTCTTGCGTTTTACTTATTAAATATAACGATTATGTGCTACTTAGTATGCAAGGCTGAGAAAAATGAGCTTTTTACTCCCCTGTGAGCCCCCTCAAAGCATCCTAACTGCAGTCCTTGATATTTAGGACAGTCAAGAAGTTTTGTGCTCCGTAACCCAAGGGCGGGTTTCTTTCTTTTGTTCGTTGTTTACGGGCGTAAAATTGAAAGAGTTTGGGTTTTTTTTAACATTTTTTCCTTTCCTTTCTTTTTAAACAATCGCTTCCAACTTAAAGAACAAAATGTTGCCGTGTTATATATATATCTCTTTCCTCCCCCCTCCGCGAGTTGTTCAAAGCATTCCCACATCTACATCACTGACCATTCCCTATTCCTCTCTGTGGAAGGGGGATGTTTCACTAAAGCTAAACTGCTCGAGAGAGAATCTAACGAAGTAGTTTTCCCCTTGAACACCCCCGACACCCAAAGATCTTGAATTTACAATAGCAAATAAAATCTGAGCTGTTTTTATTCTTGCTTTCGTGTACCTAGGTATTGTAATTCCCATCTATGCTTTGGGGAGAGAGGAGGGAAGGGGGGGAGAAAAGAGTGAAAAAAGTATGGTTTAAGTGATATTTTGGAGCAAAAGCATGCAATTCAAAAGCTAAAGCTCCCATTGGAGAACAGAAAATTTAATGAGCTTTTAATGGAATGCAGTGCTCAGAGTAGTAAATTATTTGTTAGTTGGCGATGCAATCAGCATGCTGATTAAGGTTGCTTGGTTTTTCACTAAACATTAACCGAATCAAAACGGTTAGTCCTTGTCGTTATGCTTGAGGGGCTTTCATGGAGCAAATGGACTTTCAGAACAGAGATTGTCAACAAAGGTGAGTGCGCTCCAGGTGTCATTTGAATATGGTGAGAAAATACTTCTGATAAATATTTTAAAGCGTTTAAATCCACAGTGTTCACCTAGTGTATTGTGAACTCTGTTGAAAGAAACAGTGGGCCTAGAAGGGCCTTGCATCAATCCTTATTTCTCTCTTGGAAGGTGAATATTACATTTTATTTGGTAATTTTTCAAGCATTACTTTCAAAATGCACTTTTGAACAAAAATGTAGGCAAGTTCAGAATTTGGAGACTCAGTTTGAAAGAGGAAATAAAAATTATGTAGAGGAAAGGTTAGAAGTGTAATTTAAGCTTTTGCAAATACACAGGAAATATTTATGCACTTAAAATTAGATATTTTTTAATATCAGATGCTGCTTGGTTTTTTTCTTAAAAGTTTTTAAAAGGACATATCTTCATTTTTAGTGCGAAATGAGATTACTTTTTATTTTAGTGGACTCGAAGAAAAGCAACAAAACAAAACTCCATTGGCATTAACACAACAATAGGGAGGGTGGTTATTGTTCTTTTATGTATGTTGACTGTAAATATTTAACCTATTGAATCCTTAGACAAGCCTTGGATTGTACAGATCAATTCACTTATTGTCTGGGTATGCACCTGTTTTAAGATAACGTTCATCGTTTTGGTTGCTTCTCTGTTTGGGGTCATATAGATTAACAAGAGACAGAAAGGAGAAATAAAAATAATAATAATGAAAAAAAGAATTAAAGACTAGAAGCTTTGCATTTTATGTCCACCACGACAGAGTTCCTCTTCTATAAATCCAAATTGGTTAAATCTTTGCCTTATTCAGTCACGATGGTCAGATACATTTAAAATCCGATAAATAACTATCTATGTGTTTTAACTATTCCTGTTTATGACCCAAGAGGTTAAAAGCCTTTGACTGGCATTTGACTTCTGACCTCCTATAAATGTTATCTTATCGGTTTCTGCTTGTTAACTTGTATTGAGTGCTTGTCCCTGATGGCTTTTAGATAAAAGGGAGTTTATTATATTTCCTATTGAAACTGAACCATTTGCTTTGTTCTTCGTATGTAGTCTCAGCCCACAAAGTAACCTTGTAACCTACCAATTTTTGTAGAATATACTAAAAACCAAACTATTTACTGTTCTTCGGAAGGCTCATTTTTTGCCTAAAGTCGCTCGAATTCTGATACAATGTAAAACGTTACCCTTACACTATTTCTACATTTTTAGTAATAGTAGATTTCAACCAAGAGCAGATGTATTAATATTTTCATTAGTATTTTCTTCCCGAATTTGAGAAGCCTCCCCATAGCCATTTAAAATGCATTAAATGTATTATTCGCACTGTACTTTTCTTATCTACTTAAACGGTGTGGTTGTTGGATATATCTACTGTAATTCCACCTATTATATTGAAGGAATTTCTTTTATGCTGCATATTTGCCTGCATCTTTCTGTCCTCAAGCATCCAAAACTTGTCAAGATTAATACAATGACTTTCATGTGCTGTAGGCGCTCCTTCAGGCAAACATGTATGAAGCTTTGCTGTATGTATATAAGCTTAACTGCGTTTAATACATTTTGTTACGGTTTGCAAGGGTGTTAGGAGAATGCGATGTAGTTCCTCTGACTCGTTTGCTAAAGAACATTTTCCACTAATTTTCCTATAGAAATTGTTCTGTAATTATAGGAAAAGAGTGAAAAGGCAGCCATCTTGTGGGTGTCATATTGCACTTTTTCTCCTTGGTCCTTTTCCACACAGTCTTTCTTTTCTTTTGCTGTTACCATGTTTGGCCTCGAAGATAGTACTTGATATGCAAAAAACATGTTCATCGTTCCATATACTATAGAAAAGTTGCCTTCCTCTTTGATACTTCAGGCAATCATTGCCTTCCCCTTTGATACTTCAGGCAATCATTGTCTAGTTGTTACAAGGAAATGACATCTGCCTCTATAGTTACTTATACTTATGAATGATAATATTTGCATTCTGTAGCCCTTTGTGGAAACGTATTTACAAAAAGCAAGCATGTTAGCAAGATATTATTACTGAGAACGAGATTAATTTGTCTGCAAACTAACGCCATTCAGGAATGATAAAATAGGAAATCTCCTGGATTTGCCTTCCCCTAGATTAACTTCTATCTGGTTAATATTGCTCTTTTTTATTGAAAAAGCTGATCACTGTTTTAAATGTTCACAGTGTCGCTGTGGAAAGCTGAAGAGATTTGGTTCTTGTTAATGTCGATTCTATTTCAACAAAAGAAATATTTAATGCAATTCTTAACTTTGAACTTTAAATACTATGTAGTTAAAGATATCGTCTCAAAAATAAAATGTGTCTCCCCACCCCAAAAAAAAAAACCTCATTAGTTTAAATTAATAACTGCACCAACGAGTATTATGTTGTTCCTACCTTATTAGAGGTTTTGTAAAGGAAAGCTAAAATCTGAAATTCCCAACTCGACCACCAAAAACATAAGAATAAGTGTGTGAAGCTATTTGTCAATGAAATAAATGTCGTCAGCAACACTGTCATTAATATGCAGACGGTTCAGTTCAGGATTAGCTGCTCCAGACGTTATTGAATAAACCAGTATTGGCAATTTTCTAACAAACTCTCAATAGCAGCTTGAAAGTGGCGAGTTTAAATTTGCTTGAAAACTTGCTGAAAAAATAGAAAACTTTCCCTTTAAAAAAAAAAAAAAGAAAAAAAAAGAGAAAAAAAAGAAAAAAGGCAAAAAGGCTTGAATTGCAAAATAAAATCGCAACATCAATTTGTGTCCGTTTCATCAGCTCTATGTTAAATGCAAAACATGTTGGAAATGCCAAGTGTGGTTAATAACTCAAGAGGACACAGATAATTCGGAACTCTAGTTTTTCCGAATAACCACCCCCATACATGTGTTGGCTCAAAAAAACAAAACAAAACAAAACAAAACCACAAAAAAAACCCCACAACAAACAAACAAACAAATAAACAAAACCCTCCAAAACTTTTCTCTTCCTGCCAACATAAACCAAATTTTGTTTCTCCTGTTTTCGGAAAAATTTTATAAAAGCTTATTGAGAAAAAAGGACGATATCAATTTCCAAAAGGAGAAATAAATACTGATTAGGAGGAAAACAATTATCACGTCTCCCCCCGCCCACCCTGAAATAAAACATCGTCCAGTTGATATCAGTACAAGGAGCCGGCAAAAGGCATCCTCCTTCTGCGCTGCGTGGATCAGAGACGCCCGAACCTGCCCGTAGCACCCGCAACTCCTCCTTCAGCCAAACTTAACCCCCAAAAAACCCTCGTGAGCGCGCGTCTTCCTTGTCCGCTAAAGTGGTTGCCTGGGGGACCCAACCACCTCCTCGCGTTCCCTGGGGGTGGGGACGGGATGCGACATAAGCATTTTTATTTCCATTGCAAGCAAACTAAATTCGTGTAATTTTCATTATAATTGTGGTCACTGTTGCCCCGTGAGGTGGAGGCGGGGAGGTCTCCCCTCTTCCCTCAGCGCCGAGAAGCCTTGCGCGCCCGCCTCACCCCCACCAGGGTTCTCACAGGGTAAGCTTCGCTCTCCTCCTCGAGTAAAAGCAGATCACATCCTCTAATAGATTTCCTCGTTTATAAAGATAATTAACTCATTGTTCTGCTCTTCATGGATCAGCGTCGACGTCCTGCAAAAGGGTGTGAGTTTCTCTGTCTGTCCAAAGCTCAGACCCTCCCCAGACCTCTACCGCTGCTTGGATGCAGCCCCCTCCTCGCCGCTCCTGGCACTAAATAACACCTAAAGCGGGGAAACAGGTAGTTTTGCAACAGTAAGTCATGTTCTGGGCTTTGTTCAGAGCGAGGCGGGGGGATGAGGTTTTGACTCTCGCAGTTTCCAGTCTACCACTAGTCGTTTATACCCCGCCATCCTCCTTGGGTACTGGCTTGCTGTATTTGGGACCATCTCTCCCACCCACCACGGGCAAAGTCAAGTTCGCAGAAATCCCGATTTTTCGTTTTGTAAGCAAAACTGAGATGTATTTGGGCTATTCTGCGAGGCAGCTTCCTTAAAAAGATTATTTGAAATACAAAGAGAATAATTTAGGACTCGCGATATCTCGAGAAAAGGACCCTGCTGTAGATTAACAACCTGTCCTGGTATTTGGAGAACAAGAGTGACAACTTATTGGAAGTTCTCAAGGAATCATTTATATTTCACACTCCAGCAGGCAGCTGATTTGAGATTGTCTGTTAGCATAACAAAGGCTCTGAGCCTGTGAACTTCAGAAACCTTTCGACCTCTTAGCTGCTGGCATGAATAGCCCCCAGCCCTGACTATAGAGATCTCCCAAAGCTCCCCTGTTCGTGGCTAAATTGTTAATCAGGGTAATTTAATATAGTTTTCAATATGCCCCATCCCTTATTGGGTAAAGTATTCACGGATTTCGCCCCCTCCAGAAAGAAAAGTTCTTTATTCAAGTGCGAGGGGCAGCTGCAGAGCCTTCGAACTCCCACAACCTCCTCATCCCCCGCGCGGAGGACGAAGGGAAGGAGGCAACTCAAGAGGCGCCCTCCCCACCCCAGCACCCCCAAACCCGACACCCTTATCCTCTTGTACTCCCTCTTCCAGAGGGTCCGGTGATCCCCATTAAACCTACACTTTAATTATTTAATCTATTTGTTTATTTTCTCCCACCCCTCCTTTTTCTCCGTGAACAGCACCTGCGTTATTAGCTGCAGCTCAGGCAGATCCTTCAGGGCATATCTGGGCAGAGATGGGGGGATTTATTTCCCCTCCTATTACTTGGGCTTTCTCTTCTCTTCTTTCCCTCACTCATCCTGCAGAAAGTTGCTGGAACGAAAGTTTCTACAAAGAAAACTTAGGGAATGAGACACACCAGAGTTTTGGGGCGGGGGAAGAGAATTTTTTGTTTGTTTGCAGTGTAACCTGATATTTGTGTTCTTGGCACTTCAGGCTTCTGGCTACAATTTGCCAGAATCGTAAATTGGTAAATGACGGAGAAGAAATTTGCGCTGTATGCAATATGAGCTGCGTGGTCAATGCAAGGATGCAGTCCAGGTGCTACACAGCATGGGGCAGCGGGCAGCGTGGCTTTTTGGTGATCTCTGCCTGAAGCGTGTGTGTGGACTCTCAGTATGCCACATAAATAGCTACTGATGCACATGGAGAGCAACACCCTCTAAAATAAGCCCAGGGGATGTTTCTTTAAAATGTCTGAAATTAAGCCTGGATCTTATTTATATCCAAGGGTCTTGGGATAATTTTTTCTTGAAACAAAAGGACAAAACAGCATGGAGAACAACATAAAACTGTGTAGACAGACAAATCAGAAACACATTTCCTGTATTTACCTTAACTAAAGCGGAGATTTTATGTCTTTGCATTTTATTTGTAAGTTTTGACTCCTACCATTCTGTCTGTGGACGTAGTGACACAGTTCTTAATTCCTTTTTTTCTCCTTTTGAAGCTCCATATTTGTGCTTGATTTTCTTGTTAAATTGTTTATAGATTTCAGAATTTTCAGTGTATTTTTTTTGAAATATATAGAACAAGTCATAATCAAGATAAGTTTGTGCTTTTAAAATTTGTCAAATATCTTTTGAATAATCAAAAATACAAATAAATAAGACAGTCACTTCTCAGAAATTAAAGAAGTAAACACTAGTTTCTTTTAATTCTAAGAAGATAAAATTACAACATTTTTTCTTCATGAACACTTTTCATCATTAAGGTTGTTTTTTAAATTAGATTTTACCTTCATTACAATCTATGATTCATAGCTATCATTTCACATTGATATCTCTGAATTTATGTTAAATTTTCTTTGTTGCATTAATAAATCTACAGGAGAAGATAACTTGAATTTGTACCTGCACAAAAGTATATTTTTGTATTTTAAAAAAATCCATATTCTTAACTAAAATAGTTATATTTTGACTGACAGTCAAATTAATTCCATTCTGATTGAAAATTGTGTAGATTTTTTTTGGTTGCTTACTTGGTTGGTTGGGTTTTTTTGGTTTTGATTCTGTTTTCTTCTTCCAGCAAATAAATAACAGGATTTCTGCATATTAGCAGATATTTGCTTAGGTAGTCATTCTTGAGCCACTTCTATCTGATGCTACAGTTTGGGCCTATGGAGCTATTGTACTGGAAAAAGGATATATATTTGTGACAGTGTTTGACAGGGGGAATGAATGCAGACACCAGAACAATTATATTACAATCCCATTGGGAGCACCAGCACCAAATTTAACCAGACTGATGGGTCACTGTCTAGACGGTCCCTTTTGTGTATCAGCTGTTTTTCCCCTGCTTTATTGTCCAGCTTGAATACATGGCTGGAACCTGCATATGGAGCCCAAACACAGCCATTCCTGCAGCCATATTTTGCTGTAAAAAAGAAACCCCTCCCCTCCCACCCCTAAAACTGGATGCATCCTGTAACCGTGTTCTCGGTGGAATAGTTACAAAACAGAAAAGCAAACAAACTCAGCTTTATATACCAAATATGTAGCTGTGTGCCCACATAGGCACTCATATGCCTGCAGATAACTATTTTGTAATTAAAAATGTAATTCAATAGACTTATCACTTGAGATCACAGCAGAATGCATAGGAAATCCTGTCTGGGGCTGTGCTTTCTGTGAAGAGGGAGCTGATGGTGCTTTTGGGGAGTACTGTATACATGTAGATCAGGGTTTGTGCTCTACCTGTTCCAAAAGAAGGTAGAAAATAAATAAAACAAGCAGGTATTGTGAAGAGGCAATTAGGAGCCACCTTACACTTAAATTACAGCTTTTCGTTTTTGAAAAGAGTAAGGGATAAAAAGAAAGAATATTTATTAAATGTTTACACTGTAATTAGTAATGTAGACTGCTCAGCTTTTCACTTGCTGAAGCTCATACTTGAGCTGGAATTAGGCCTTTGCTAAAGACAGGTAAGACAAGGTTGTTTGTTTGTTTGTTCTCTTTTTTTTTTTTTTTTTTTTTTAGAGGAGGAAGCATCAGAAACCTCTGAAAAAGACATTGTTACAGAACTTAGCTTTGTCAATTAATGTGCATCTTGCCACTCTGTCACAAGGGAATATTTTTTTGCCATTAACACCTAGATGTCTCTTAGCCAGGAACAGCCACGGTTAGCCAAAAAGAAAGAAAAAACCACAACCCAACCCTGTCAAGATACTGAAGAAATTTCAGGTACTACACTGGATGAAGTCTGGGAAAAATTTGTGGATGTTCTATGCCTGCATCTTTATGATATGAAAATGGCACTCAGTGGGTAGGTACTCTGTGATGATTTTGTTTCACATTGGCAAGATGCCTGCTGCCTGCAAGGCTGGGCCATACTGGCTTATTTTTTCCCTCATCTTACCTATCCGTGCCCCCTTTTTTAATTGTTTTTGTTTTAATCTAAAACCCACTGGAGAAATCTTCTATTTTTGATTTTTTTTCCCCCCTTCTAATCAAGATTTCACCAAGGCATTGATAATAATGGGCTTCTTGGTAACATGTTAATTGCAAATTTCCCTCTCTTCCTGCTAGGGATATCTTTGCTGTGGTCCTTCTGCACTGCACTAGACCTCCTGCTTTTGGAGTGGACCCATCACTTGCAGATGTGCTAATTGGAAATACTCTATTTAAATTGATATTCCTGCTTCTGAAGCATGCCGAGAAGTCAAGTGTGATGGATTTACAATCAGGAATTGTGTGCTTTGTTGAGCATCCTGTGCAGTGGGGAGAGCCTGATAATCATCAGAACTGCACACACACAAGTCACACATGGAATCACTCTGTTCTTTCTTGACCTGGCATAAGGTGGAGGGAAGGGGTAGAAATCTTTACAGCAGCATCTGTTGTCCCTGGGATGAAGACCATTTGCCACAGGAGGTTTCTCACACTGTGTGCCTGCAGATGCCCCTGCACAAAGCAGTTTTGACAAGAGCCTTGCAGGACTCAGGAGCTGAATCAAATGACCAGGAAGCAGGTATATGGAAAGGGTGATGATTTTCACTAAATAAATATCTGCAGAGGGAAACAGAGCTCTGATAAGATCTCATAGAGAAGTAAAGCTTTGATTTTAATTTTGCAGATGGAACACAATCAGATTAAAAATAATCATGATAATTGAAATTAGCCTCTGAGACTTTTGGTAGAGTCTCATAACCACTAGCCTGCTATCTCCTCTTACCATCACAGTGACACTCTGAGAGCAGTTACACTGTTACTATAAAGCACACAAATGCATCTCTCTGCTGCTTTCTCTTCTCTCCTTTTCTTTCTGCTCCCTTCACCTGTCTGTAAAGACGATGTTTCTGAAGTTGAAAAATATAAGAAAACACCTACATCTCATCTCTCTGTGCTGTTCTCAACCTGTGGATAAACATCTTTTCTGGTTTTTCAGGACATAATACCCCATCTCTTCCTTCTCTGTCAGAGTGTCTCATAGTATCTCCTGCTACAGGAAAATAAAGTTCTGATCTCAAAAAAGGGTACAAAATAGGAAGGTTTTTTCCAGGTTTTGATGAACATGCAAGGTTATACAGACCTGCAGAGTGATTTACTGCTGCTTACTCTTGGCATATCAGGCAAGTTAAATGGTTGTGGAATTACTATTGCAATTACAGACCTTGGTGGCTGGAAGAAACAAAAGAGCCAGTTCAGGGTGACTGATAGCCATCACAGCAGGTACCAGAATGGGCACCGCTGTGCACAGACCAATCCTGGTAACGTGTTCACAGAGGAAAATCACTTTGGGGCACAGCTGCTACTGGCAGTAAGGGCATGAGGAGCCTGATGCTTGGTACATGTAGTTAATGATCAGCTTTGTCTAGGTACAAGTTAAATTCAACTGGCTCACAAGAAAAAAAATATTTGTGGCTTGATAGCACTGTGACAGTCACAGCTTGAGGTGCAGTTTGGCTTTATAAGGCTGTAGCATGAAGACAAGTGGGAAAACTCATGTGCAGTATTGCTCTGTGAGTTGCACATCTTTTATATGTGAAGGCCAGCTGAGAATGCTAAACACACACACACATGCACACACAAATTCTGTTAAATTAATTCACTGAATTATGCAGTATTTTACAGCAAGATGCACCTCTGGAGGCCACATTGTCCAACCCTGCTTTTGGAGCAGCTTAGGTGGGTCAGCCTGTGTGGGACCACATTCAGCTGAGATCAGAGAAAGTTCTAGTGTAAGAAGGTTGTAGCTGACTTGGAAAACCTGATACAGAAGAAATAAATAAAATATAAAAATAAAAAAAAAATAAAAGCAAGAAATAAAATAAGATAAAATAAAATAAAACAAAATAAAATAAATAAAGGCCTTTTCCTGACCTGGTGGCTTCCTGCCCCATGAACCCTATCACACCTGCAGCATCATGGCTTTCAGATGAGGGTACCCATCAGCATACAGTCAAGCGTCCAACTGTGACTCTAATTAAGAAACTATAACACAGACTCCAAGAACTCAGATATCATAGAAATGAGTATAACACAAATTGCTCAGAAAACCTACACTAGCAAGGATTGTGTTAATAAAAAACTCAGAAGCTTTTCCAAGCATTAATCTCAGTTGAGGAGTGTGTGCAATGTGACCCTGCCCATACAATGATCCTTAAACGGGACAAGGCTGAAGCTATGAGAGTAGGCATGATGCACAACCATCCTCTTTCCCATCAACCATCAGCAGTTACCCCTCCTTTCTTCCTCTCTTCCTTTCCTTTTACTCATTCTAAAACAATCCTTTCACATCAGTACAGCTAATACTGTTTTTATCAAACCAGACCACAAGTCTGTTGTAATTCTGTTTTTCCAATCATCCTGTTTGTTCAAGTTGGAATAAAAGTATTTTAATCAGTTTCTTATAATCTTCAGTTATTTATAGATAAAATGATTTACATGTTTGTGAACTATCTGCTATGGGCACAGTATTGTTGAAAATTTTTCTTTGGGGATGACACTACCATTTAAGCTTATTTTCTTGTTTTCCACATCGTGTTTAGGTCTTCTAAAGGAAATTACTTATTCTCCTATCTCTTTCCTTCTCCTTAAGATAAAATACCCATTTTTGTCTACATTTATTTAAGAGATAATGTAGTTTATCAGTTTCATTATTTGGAACTAGAATTTAATTTGTATTGGAGACCATATGGCAAAAGAATCCTTTTTTCCTCTCTCTGGTGAAAGAAATTCAGATTTTTATCTATAAATCCTACTCCAAATATTGATTATTTGGTCCTGAGTTGGCTTATTTCTATTAAAACTGGAGAGTTGCACAATGGTAAAGGTGGGGCAAGTAAATTAAAATTAGCTGTGGACATATACAGAAGAGTGAAATCCAAAATAACCACATCTATTAAGACAGATCTGAATATGTATAGGCAGATCCTCAGAACTGGTTGATTCCTTTGTTTGTCTTCTAATAAGAAATAATCAATATTCAAACATTTGAGCTGCTAATTTATTAGACTTCAGTTTGATCTTTCTTCACATAGTCTGAGGAAAATAAGTGACTAATGAATTGTGTTAACCCTGCAGAGATAGAAGCTAATTTGGAATACAGGATGCGTTTCTTCCCATTCATATATTTTTACAATACTATGAAGATTTGCTTTAATAGGTGAGGACTACAACTCAGGAGAGCATGTCTGTTTCAAGATGGCAATTTGAGGACTTGCTAAAGATTAAAAATAGTGCTTAGGTGCCTGGAGATTCAGTGATGCTAAACAGGTGCCTCGGATCAAACCCATGAGAAGGACATTTATGTCCTGTCTCTGCACGGCTTGACCATCACATGGTGAGATTTGCCATTCCTGACCCCAGAACTGTTAGCCACACTGCCTTAATTTTTGCAGATAGTGTGGGGTATTTCAGCCAGAACATAGTTGGAGTGTATATTTAACTATCAATTAAAAATAGTCCTTATTGATAGTAAAATCACTTTATTTCAGTCTTCACAGTTTCATTTGAGATACAGGAGTTAACACGTAAACAGGTAAAATACATTTTTGAAAAACCTTAAAAAATAAGTTACCCTTAAAAAATAAGACATAAGCATGTCTCTTTGATCACCTAAACTTTCTGCTAGCTATAGATCCTTCTCTTCCAGGAGTTGATAAAAAATACTCAAAACTTCACCACTTCAAAATGAGGAAACTCTCCCTTTCCCACAGGTGTGAGTGATGTCTGCGCATGACCAAGAAACAAAGAAATTTCTTCTGCCTTGCAAATTTTTCACATATCCAAAGATATAATGATTTTAGTAACTGATGCCTTAACTGACAGTAAAAGTAGGAGTTTTATGTCTGTATCAAAGGGATTTCACTAAAGAGATTCATGGTGTACTTCTAGCCTCTAAAAGATCCATGGTAAGACTCTCCAGGCAACATATATTCACAGCCAGAAAAGCTCTGTTTGGTATTTTTATCTTTCTAAGCCTGCTGTATTTTGACTGCTGATTATTTAGGGATCTTGGCTGTAAAGGCAGAGACAGACAAAAACTGTCTCTATGAAATAATTTAACAGTGTTATAAACTCCAGTGAAGTTGTTTGTTTGTTTGTTTTATATCTGCATATTGCTTATCCAGAATGCAGGATGCAGAAGTATAGTATAAACATTTTACTTATGCTCATCTTCAGGCACTGCCTTATCATAGAGAGGTCAGTTGTGTGTAACATGGCCAGTCACTTTTACATGGATAACATCAGTATTTGAGGTTGCATCATATATCCCGTGCATTTCAGAAACTATCTAGGTTCCTTCTCTCACTTGCTTTTATCCAAGCAATATTTTCTGTTAGTAAATATTAAAGAGGAGATATTCCTTCCTGTCTGTTGGCTTTCTTCAGCCAGTTTTCACTCACCGATTTTCACAGCCTCTTACAAGATCCTCTTGGTTTCTCCTTTCAAATCTGTTTCTTTTAATTCTTTTCTTTCCCCTTCAGAGCAGGGTTAGTAAAAGGCTGAGATCACAGTCTGCAGCATGCAACCCTGAGCTCCAGGCTGAAGGGCACTGGGCTCTGGCAACTTACAGCTCTGTATGGCTTTCCAAAGACATCAGGTCAAACCTTAAAGAAAATTTCAGTTCAGAGTCTACCATAAAGCATAAATTTAAAAATGCAGGAATTGCAAAATTATGTGAAAGCAAATAATTGTAAAAAGGATCTCATACATGTATGGGGATTGACTGCAAAATAACATTAATGAAGTTTAATGCAAAAGCAGAGCTGACTGAGATGAAAGTGCACTTCATCTTTTCTCTATTGGAGAAGTGTTTGTGTTTTCTGAGGAAATACAATTCTTTGTCTTTTATTTTACCATTTGCCTCAATATTTAGGTATTCAAATAGATACTGATATATTTTGTTTAGAAAATTACTGTTTGAGCTCAGCAGACACTGAGGCCACAAGAAATACTATGATTTTCCAGCCTTGATGAGTTATATTGCATACATTAACCAGAGATGTTTTTACATCCACCTGGGGACTGGAAAACATCCTTCCATTCCAAGAATGACCACTTTGGAGTTCAATAATTTGTACTTAAGGAGAGGGTGACCAAATGTAGTCAGGCAGCATAATGCCCTCAGGACAGCTGAATGCCTGGCGTGTTTGTCCTTGCACCCACCCAAGTGTGTCACACCATACCAGTCCCTAGGGATGCTGTGAAGGCTCAGGGCCAATCACCATCTCTGGGGATCTGCCAGGTCTGGTAGGCTAACAGTGCCGTGGCACCAGAATGCCCTGCCCTGTGCAGAGCCCTGAGTGCCTCCTGAAGAGGTAGCGGGAGCATCTGTGTGACCCTCCTGGATGGAGGACATGCTGTCCAGATCACTTTCTACCTTTCCTGCCACCTCTCTGCCTATGTTGCTGAGACATCTGGAACTCTCCTAGGGATAAGTTGAGGATCCTGTAAGAACTGCAGGTACAAAGATTTGATGCAACGTGTGTTCCCTGTTCTCCTGTGACAGGTCTTTGCCACTGCTGTCTTCCCATTGGGACAGATCTTGGTCTCTGTCACCTCACCATTCTGTGCCCACACTGCACATTGATGACGTTTCTGGGTTCTGCTCTTCTGCTTGGCCCTCTCTTCACAGGGACTCTCTGCCTTCAATGGTATCAGCAGCTCCTCTCAACTTAGTGATATCAGGAAACTTAATATACCTTTGAGTCCTGTGTCCAAGTCCTTCATGAAGACACTGAAGAGCACTGGCCCTAAGACAGAGCCCTGGAGAACCCCACTGGTGTCTGATGTGACCCCACCAACCTGATGTGACCCCATTCACTACCCTATTCACTGACCCCTTTGCACCTGACCCGTGAGCCCATCGCTCACCCATCACGTGATGTGTTTGTCCAGCTGTGTGCTGGACATTTTGTCCAGAAGGATACTAGGAGAGAGATAATCAAAAGCTTTAGCAAGGTCAAAAAAGATTTCATCTCCTGGCTTCCCTTGGTCAGCTGGACGGAAAACCTTATCTTAAAAGGAAATTAAATTTATCAGGTGGGATTTTCCGCTCATGAACCTCTCTGTGATGGCTGTGACCAGTATCTGTTTTGGCTTTCAGGTTTTTTTCAGTAACTTCCAGAATAATCTTCTCCATAATTTTACCAGCCACTGCAGGGAGACTGACAGGCCTGTAGAGTCCAGGGTCATACTTCTTGCCCTTCTCGACAACTAGGGCAACATTTTCCATCTTCCAGTCAGCTGGGACCTCTCCAGATTACCAAGATTCTTAAGAAATCATTGAGAATGATCTCATAGCCTCTCTTGCCAAGGGGCTATATCATAGCCAAATCTTTTCCATATAATTCTGTCTTAGGTTTATCTGTGTGCTTCAACAAGCTATATTTTCAAGTGTGTGATTATAACAGATCCTGCACAATCCACCTTCCTTCAGAAACATGTAGTTTGCTTACTAACAGTGTCATGGTTTTGACCTTGGTTGGACTTAAAACACTTACTGAAAACTGCTTTCCTCTCTCCTCCCCCTCTCTGCTCTTCTCAGAAGAGAGGGAAAAAAAAGTTAGAGAATTCCTGAGTAGAGATAAGAACTGAGAGACTCACTTATTAATTAATTTTTATGGGCAAACAAAGTGAATAGAACTTAAATTTATTGCTAACAAAAATAAGAACTAAAGAGTAAAAAAATAAAACAGTCTTAAAACACAACACCTTCCCTCCACTCCCACCTTCCCTCAACAGCTCAGGGAGACAAGAAAAGGGGGAAAGTCACAGCCACCGACTGCTTCTGCTGCTGTTAAAATCCATCTCTTAGACAAGAACTCTTCCTAATTCACCGTCCTGGGAGGTCACTTTTCCATCAGGCACAGAGGTCTCTCTCCCTCTGCACTCTGATGGTCTCCATGGGCTGCAAGGGGACAACTTGCTTCACCACGGTCATTACCACAATCACATGGAGTCATAGCTTTGAGTCCTTCCTCTGTTTCTTATGGGGTCCCTTTCCATGGGAGACAGTCTTTGACAGACCTCTCTGGCTTGGGTGCATCCCTCGGGCCACAGTTCTTCCGTAATCTGCTGTCCCTTGGGTCATGAATGAGCTGCATCAGCATAGATTCTCTCCATTCCACCAAAGTCACAATTCAGCAACTATTCAAGGAGGTGGTTGGTTAAAACTGGACTTGATTATAACCTAAAGACAATATACTGAAAAAACATGCTTAATGTCTCTCACTGAGAGGTACTCTTCTTCCTTTCTTTTTGCAGGCCATTTAATGGTTCAGTAGAAAAATCAGTGTACAGTGTCTTCCCTCAGCATCCTTATCTCTCCACTTACTCTTTCACAGTCCTGGACAACAGTTGAGCCCTTTAACCTGCCTCATCATCTCCTGTCTGACAGCGAAACCAGCTCACAAAGTTTCATCTTGAGGCTCACCATCCTCAGAATTGCTCTGATAGAGCTGTTCATAGGGTTGGACTGTGCACCAGGCCTGTGAAATTACTCAAATAAACATACCCTCCATTTAAAAAAAATTATTCCAAAGGGTTTTTTTTTAGTTAAAATCTGCTAAAATAAAAAAAAAAAAACCCAAATGACATTTTTTTTAACTCCTAGCTGTTCCTTGTTGTTCAATCCTTCTTTTCCCAGCCTCCCACGGGGCAAGAAAACAAAGAGGGCATTTATAGATGTAAGGCATCACTTATTTTCCCACACTAAATTTCATTGCTCCATTTCTTTGCTACATTACATTAATAAATGGGACAATTAAAAGGAATGAAAAGAAAAAATAAAAATAAAGAAAAATAAATAAATAAATAAATAAATAAATAAATAAAGAAAGAAAGAAAGAAAGAAAGAAAGAAAGAAAAAAAAAAGAAAAAAAAAAGGAAAAAAAAAAAAAAAAAAAAAAAAAAAAAAAAAAAAAAAAAAAAAAAAAAAAAAAAAAAAAAAAAAAAAAAAAAAAAAAAAAAAAAAAAAAAAAAAAAAAAAAAAAAAAAGAAAAAAAAGAAGACCAAAAGCCTGTGGGTGAGATCCAAAACATCAGCCACATTGGTTCCAGTTTTTTAGTTCTTGCTTGTCCCAAATACGCTTTCCCTGAGCACGTGTATGGGTGTACAGCACCATACCACACCTGGACATCACACCATGCCTGGACCTGGTCCACACGGCTGGGACCCCTCCCACAGCGGCCCCCCATCCCTTCCAGCAGAGATTTGTACTGGATGGAAAAGTGGAGATGACATCCTTGCCAGTGCTGTGGTTCCTATAAATGAAAATTAGTATGTTTTCTGAGACACTGTGGGTAGATGTGTCTCTCCAATTGTGAACAGGGGTGTTTCAGCACAGACATATAATGGATGTCTAGCTGTCTGTAACTCTGTCTCCATGTCTCTTGATTTATCTCTTTCTCTGGTGGAGTGTAATTTCACTGCTCTATTTACACTGTTACAGTCTCAATTTTATGTCTGTTTTCTAAAAGTGCTTGAATTAGGCTAGTTGGCATTTCCTTGTGCCAATGTACTCTCATCTAGAGAGAATATTGTTTTGGAGAAGATATTAATATTGCTGGGAAGTAGGAGAGCAGAACAAGGTTGACAGACAAATATTGTAAACGGCAAGCAGATTTCTGCAGGGAAAGCTTTTATCTGGAGAAGGCACAAGTCATCCATGATATCTGAGTAAAAATGATTATTATGACTAATGGTAATTAATTGTAACATTGTTATTGGTTATTATTTTGTGTTGCTGTAGGCTCCATGGAAGTGCCATATGAAGATGCAGCAGCTATCCAAGGCCCTTGTAAGCTGCAGTGGGCTTGCTTGGGATTTATGGCATAGGACCTAATGCAAATACATCCAGGAACCTAAATTTCAGTCACCTCACCTCAGAAATTAAGAACTTTAGGATAACTTCAGAGTTGTCCTAAAAGGAGATATACTGCAATAGCAGGATGAAAAAAGGATGGTGTGAAAACAGCAAACGATGTTGCAGGATTCTTTTATATCTGTGCTCCTTCCTCCCCCTTGTCTAGGTGATGTCATGTCCTGTGGAACATTCTGCTTTAAATTAACTTGTAAAATCTGCAGAGGTAGGAAACCTGCCCGGTTTGTGCATGTCCCATCAGGGAGTCCTCTTTCTTTCAACACCACCAAGCGTCAAGCATCATTCAGACAGACTTTCTTGTGTGCAGGATTGTGTCCAATTCTGCAAGATACTTCTATTCAAAAATTTTTTAATTCCCAGGCAGGGGATTTTACTGATTAAAAATGTTTAATTGTGAGGATGGACCACAATTACCAGATGTGCAATACACTCAAAAGTTAGAATTGCTGTTGTGTATAGAACAGGAGTGGTATGTTTTTGTACAGTTTTAATTATTTTGCAAACATTTATAGCTGAGCTATTTTCTTTTGAGCTCTTTCTCATGTTCCTGGAGCACAACAGAAAGCTGACTAGATGAAGACTTTGAGCAGTATTTTACCATGTGAGATCTAGGTTAAGTTAAAAAACCATAGAAACTTGTTGGCTTACAGGGGTTTCTATTTCTTTTATAGCAGATCTGGAATTGGTTTGAAATTGTCATTGCTTTGTCAGGGAAAATAAACTTTAAATAGAAACAGAGTCAATCACAGTTCAACATTTGGAGTTTTATCATTGAATATGTTTACCTGAATTATCATGTTCTAGCAGACATCTCTGATTTGCTTTGATCTTGCTCTACCGAAGGTATTTTACAAGAATCAGCCCTTAAAAAACCCCCACACAAGTATGACAATTTATGTAAAGCTCATCAAGTAATATAAAGTGCAAGACTTTTAATTTTAATGTGCTGTAGTGTAGAATTAAAAAATAATGAAGTGTTTTAAAGGATCCTTAGATTTTACTCCCCAGTACAGCAGCAGCAGATGTGTGGTGAATGTGAAGGATGATGGCAAAATGGAATAGATTTCCTATCTAGCAGGAAGATTTATAGGTTGAGTAAGATACCAAGTGACAAACCAATTTTGCAGATGAGCTAGTAGTAATGGAACATACTATGAAGTTTGTGAGCTGTTATTACAAATTCTTGTGTACATATATTGTCTTTAGTTCACTGTTACCTCTTCAAATTGTTTATGAAACTCTCCAAAATACAGTCTCTTCTTCCTTGTTTGAATTGAGTGAACCAGCTTTTTTCATTTATATAAATATATTTCCCATGTTGTCAGAAAACAAGGGAAAATCAGTTTCTCATGTGAAACAAGAATGGGCCAGAGGAAGGAGTGGCGTTAGCAAAATGGAAGCGTGCAATCATCAACAAAACAAAGTTTATAGATAATTAACTAATTTCCTGGTTTGGAATACTTGGCTCATTTGAAGGGTCACGGTAACAATTATGGGTAGTGTATGAGTACTTCAGAATTAAGAGCTAATCCCCCCACTTATTCCTCCTCTGTTATGAAATATTATAGGTTAGCATAAAACTAAAACAAGTACATGAAATTGTCCAACATATACTCATAGTAACAAGTACATGTATAGTTTTTAACATGCATTAGTAACAAAAATAGTCCAATTTTCCATCATAAATGCCACTAGAACATTTGACTGATGCTTTTGTGGAAGTTGCTATCTCTGGTTGGATTAAAGGCATTCAAGCACTCAGTTACTTTAGGGGAGGAGAGTAGTTTTTTTGATGCAATAGCTCCGCTGTAATCTGCAGCTAAATTGCCAGGATCAGGGCTCAGATCACAACTAGTAGGCAACTGACAATCCTTAAAGAATAAAACATTTATTCATATTGGAAAATGCAGTACTTTGTAGATAGTTTTTAAATTTGCAACCCATCAGATGTCACCAAAGGGATAACAAGTGTGGGGATCATTTTGCAAAACAAAGGAATAATTTTCTCTGCAATAATTCTTCCTATCCCAAGGAAGGCATCTGAAATAAGCCACAAGAATCATGCTCTGGAAGTACCCGTTAAGCCTGGGGTGATGGGCTCCTCCCTCACATCAGGTGTCTGGCATTGCCAAGGTGCCTCCCTGGGGTGAGCGGCTGTACCTGACTCCCCGACATGGCTGTGAAGTGGGATTCATTTGCCTAAGCTCTAGCTTAAATCCAGAAGGCAGACCATCACAGTCAACAGGAAAAAAAATAAGGCTCCCCAGGAAAAAAATAAGGCTCTCCAGACTGCAATTTACCATCCCCAAAATTGTCTCTTCTGCCACTGTACGTGGGCGAATCACACTGGAAAGACATCCCTCCTCAGATGCTTCCTTAGAGCAACATAAACCATTTTATTGTATTATGGAAGAGGATTTTTCTAGTCCACTGCAACTAAAAAAATATCTTTCTGGGATTGTTTTTTTTTTTCCTTGAATGATGGCATTCTGTGTGATCACAATAAAAGATCTGCTCTTAAAATGGGCCCTCAAGACTCTGCTGTGAAGAACTGAGGGTGTGGATATTTGTTCAAAGGGACTGACTTGCATCCATCTGACAGCTTACTAATGAGGATCAGCTGTTTTATGTGTTCATGATTCCTTCTGCAACTCTCCACAAAGGACATACAGCTAAAGCTCTTCCTGCTTGTTTGTTTCCAGCAGTAAAAAACCCCCAAAGCCTCAAATGATACTTTTCAGGATAAACCTACAACAAGCAGTGAATACTCCGGTTAAGACTGAAGATAGTTATATATACAGCCTTATGTGAAATGAGTGGTTTTATTTCCTACCGTGTTTTACATCATATTTTTGCAAAGGCCATAGAACACAACTTCAATTGCATGAACATATGCACTATCACTCAGGCAATGATTTCCAAAGACAAACAAAGACATAATTCTGCTGTTTTTGCAAAAATCAGATTTGGACATTATTTCAATCCTTAACTTTGAGAAGAAATTGTGAACCAACTAGGCAACATTCTATTCTTTCCTAAGGAAGGGAAGTCATTAAGGGTGATCACACACTGTTCAGTGCAGTCTAAGTACCTAGATAAAGAGGAAATATTTTGTTAGTTTCTATGTAGCAATATAAATGATTGTAAACATGGAATTCTCTTCCATATGTGAGATACGTAAATAATGTGTCTCTTAAAAGTTCAGGGTTGAATGGGGTAATGACCTAGTTGTTTTTGTTTTGTGTTGGATGTGAAGTATTACAAAAAGAGCTGGATCAAGAGTTTTGGAATTGAAGATTTCTGGATAAATATAACACAGGGTCATACTGTTGATACTATTTTTCTTCACAACAGGTTAAAATTTGCTTTCCCACCATTTGGAAATGAAGACTTGAGTGTTCTCTTGATACAATCACTTGTCAAAAATTAGATAAAAGATCATATGTTTTTGGACATCATTAAAATTGAGTGTTGAAAGGAGTGTTTGTTTCTCTGAGCAGCACAATTTATTTATTTCTCCATCTAATGTGGTTTTTGAACCTATAAAAGAGTATTAATATTGTCATTTGTTTAAAATAAAAATATTCAAATATTTTTTAATAAATTAAGCCTTGATGGATGAAAATGTTCTATAATATTTCAATAGATCCATACTTTTCCTAGTTCCTTCATAAACACTGAAAGTGTGAAGATGTCAAACAGCAACTGGTACATTTTAACACCTCCAGTCATTTGTGTTGGTTAGTGTGTATGCCTATTAAAATCAAAAGTGGTATTTTTACCTACAAACATCTTTGCTCTCTTGCCTAAATATGGATGTTTCAATAGTTACATGCAAAGAAAACCTGGTATGCATGAATTGCATGCAGCTTTGCATATTATAGGAAACTGGAGATCCATCTCTGCCTGGATTTCTCTATGTCTTTGCCAGAACACAATACTTTGCCAGAACAGAATACTTTCTCATGTTTTTTTCATCCAGTTATTTGCATATTCAGATGGTCTTCCTGAGCTAACTAACAACAATCAAGTACCTGACAAAAAAAAATGTGTGCTCCTCTCACTTTAACTATCTTGAAGTGAGACATCCAATTTAAGCAAACTGTTAAGCTGGCTGTGTAGTACCCAGTTGATATATGATCCCACCTCTCTGACTTCTGGGGATGCCTCTCTCTAACTGATAATGCCTAACTTTTGGACAATCCAAATCAATATAGATTTATCCCAACATAAGTGTCTAAACTCTATTAACTATGTGTGCAAATGTGCAAATATGAGGATTTTACCCGAACTCTGAAATTAAAAAAAAAAAAAAAAGTGCATAACTTCTTTATTTCCAGTTCTAAAAACCTGAGTTTATATAAGACCACATGTAAATACACACACATGCTTCTGCTGACATATATGCACTTGTATACAAACTTATCATTTAGTAACAGCTACATGTACACACGTACAGATGTAGGGAGATGTAATGAAAAACCTTACAGGTTTTTCCTAAAATGATAAGCATAGGACCCTGATTTCTGTTAACTATTACTGGAATTTCCTTCATTTTCCCTTCCAAAGTATATAGTGCATAGCTGAGTGGCTTATATCCACTTGATATGTGACCAGCTAAACAATCCGTTCAGTTTGAATGAATAATAAAAAATAATAAAAAAACTAATTATGAAAACACATGTTGTTTTGGGTTTTACTTGCTTATTTCTAGTGAGGATATAGAATCAGTTATAAGACAATATGGTCCTTTGTGTATTTTTTTCCCTTTTGCTTTACTGGGTACAGCTGTAGCCAGCTATATGGCTAGGGCTGGGTCTGACCCCCCAAACATGTCTTCACTTCAGGCCCCTGCTCAGCAGGCTGGTGTTACACTACTGGCTTACTGTTTATAGATATCTTCTTAGGGTATAATGAAGCCAAATATGGAATAATTTCTTTCTTCATTGAGTTAATTAATCTGTGTTGTCCTTATTGGTGTCAAAGCCTAAGTTTATTCAAGATATCTCTGTTCTGCACCTACTGCCCTCACTTGCATGTGTTAGTGGCCTCTTCTCCTATGGCTTCATCAGTGCTGTACAAAGTGCAATTTAAGTGCAAAATTCTCTCATTCTGATTGCAAAGCAAGTGACATTTACTCTACCTGGAGGTAACTCTCAAAGAGAAATTATTGTTTCAGTGTTAAATTGCAATTATAAATGTTTTTGATTTCCCTTACTTTCCTATTTCACTTAGGGTTTTGGGAGAAAAGAAAGTTGGAAGATGATGCCTCATCAAATTCAAATTTTTCACAAGAGAGCACATGAAGTCTAATGGTGTCAGCATCTCAAAGGAAGCCTCAGTTATGTTAATTCTGCTACATAAAGGTATAAAGAAGGTATAGGAGGTGACACATATCAGAGAAGTGCAAATTGACAAAACCTGAGAGAATGGAGGACCAGAAAGAGAAAACTGATAAACTGGTAGGAATACACTGGATAGGTCATAGACATTAGGTTCAGCACAGACTGATGGAGATTATTTCTCGTAGTCTGTGCTTTGCTATGGTACTTCATACTGGGGAGAAATGTGCAAGTTAAAAATATCTTTCAATTATGGAGAAAATTCATTGGGGAGAACAAAAAATTTCCCCTACTCTATTATATACAAAGATGTAACCTCTTGTTCAGGATGTTCCTCAACCACAAGATGCTGATAAACAATTAGTACACCACTGTCAATTTCTTATCTTGTTTCCCATATACTACTATTGACCTTGGTTGGACATAGAATAAAAGGCCAGATATGACACATTAGAAAGTCTTGTCATGTCCTTAAGGCACAAAGTGAGTTCAGAAGCCACAAGGGACACCACATATCTGGAAAGTCTTCTGCAAGTATAGTAGTAGTGAGGCAGAAAACAAAGGCAAGGTTTCATTCACTGCTCAGGGGATAAAAAAATACATTAATAACACTCCAGTAGAAGAGTTTAATTTGTTTTTCAGTCGTTAGCTGGCTGAAATCAATTGTCATGTTTATTCTAGCTACTGTAGGGAACGTGCAGGTTAGGGAATATTTTAGTTAATTTACCTCCTAAATGAAAACAGGCTAAGAAGGCTGGGGTTGTTCAGCCTGGAGAAGAAAAGGTTTTGTCAAGACCTTAGAGCCCCAGTAGTATCTAAAGGGGCCACAGGAGCTGAAGAGGGGCTTCTGACAATGGTATGGAGTGATAGGACAAGAGGGAATGGAATCAAACTGATTTAGATTAGATATTGGGAAGAAATTCCTTACTGTCTTAACTGTGAGGGTGGTAAGGCACTTGCACAGGTTGCCCAGGGAAGCTGTGGATGCCCCATCACTGGGAGCGCTCAAGGCCAGGTTGGATGGGGCTTTGAGCATCCTGGTCTAGTTGAACATGTCTCTGCCTACAGCATGGGGGTACCAAGTAGTTGATCTTTTATGTCCCCTATGACCCAAACCATTCTATGCTCTAACTGTTTTAAAGTCAACAAGGTTGATGAATTTCACCTTTGAGGTAGCAGACAACTGGCTGAAACAATTTATCTGTGATCTTGAAGGAATCAAGGAGGACAGGCATTGATGACTTCTATCCAGTTCAGATATGCCATTTGTCATTAATGAAACCTTTAAAGTAGAACAGTGGCCGTGGTGTCACTGCAGGATCCAGAAGGAAACAAAATTGGGTACACAGAGAGAATTTAAGCTTTCAAAACCCAAACAGAAATGTGGGAGGAGGGGAAGTGGACATCACACAGGCTGATTTTTTTAATAGTCCTTTTTAAAATTTGTTCATGTGTCTGCTTTCTTCCCTCTAGTGAATTTGCCTCCCTCCATTACTCATCCTGCTGAATTTCTGTGTTGATTTCAATATATAGCATCCATGCAGCATCATGAGAGACGTGGAAAAAAGTTTATATTTTTTTATCAGTATGGTGACAAATGTAGAATAATGTCAAGAAACAATTAAAAAATTTTACAAAACTGAGAATAAGAACAACAACAGCAATAATAATAATAATAATTGTTTTTTATTTAGGATATCTGATTGACACTAATTAATGGCAACACGATTGACACAAAACCAAACTCTTTCCAGCAGCACAGTCAATTCCAGTATGATTAGATAGCTATGGTTTCTTGCTCTTTCAACAATAATTGGGCCAAAGATTGAATTCTGTATGTTGCATGCTGTGATTTAGGAGCTAACATGAACATGGAACAGTGTTAGGCATTAGTCTACACACTGATGTGCAAAGCCACTCACTCAACCTGCTTCTTTTAAACAAAATCAACATTGACAGCAGGAGTACTGGCTTATTGGCAGTTTATAGGTATACTATTCTACACTTGCTGTCAACAGGCAAAAATGTAAAGATCCATCTGATATATGATTAAACTGCAGGTCTGTGCTGTTTAAACAAAACTTTTTCATCAATCTTAAGACTGACTGCAGTTGTTTTAATATGAATAAGCAAATTCAAGTCTTACCTTCTTAATGTTTAGGCTGAAGGAAGAGCCATTTTTCTGAGCATTTTGCTATGCAAATTGCACAGGAACATTTCCATGACATTAGGTAATTCAACATTGGATTTATTTGTAATTCCAACTGGAATGGTGATGTTTGAGCTGAATGCAATTCTGAAAATCAACACTAATGCTCTGTCGGGTTTACTGTTTCCTGCACACTCTAAGTAATCAAACAATTCTGCAAATGCACTCCTCAAAGAGTACATCCAGAATGGCACCTCATTAAACAGTCTTTTTACATTTCCCCCCTCTAATTGCTACATTTAGTAGTGAAATGACCTCTTGTAGCAGTGAAATTTTATTAACTCCTCAAACCAATGTCACACAGATGAAATAACAGTGAAAAGGAAATACAAAAATGCATGTGGCTTTTTTTCTTTGCACTTTTTTGGATATTGGTGGTATTACCTTCATCCTCCTAGGGTGATGATTTGTGTTGTAGATCCATATGCATCTCTCTTCTTGCTTTCTGTTAAGTAGCATGGGACTAATTTTGCCCTCAATTACTGTATGCACACACTTAAAGTCCAAATTTTGTACTTTTTGCCTTTTGCTTTCTATTGTGCAATATCCACTACAAATCTGAAGCCAGATTTTTCTCTCCTGTGAATTATTCCCAAGCAAGAAGGTTTAAATGAGTTCCCATGTAAAATGCTCTGAAGAGACTTGACATATTGCAGAAACAGTTCAGTCCTTGTTGTTCTCTCTTATAAAGTGGAAGCAAGACTCAGCAGCCCTTTAGCCAGCATAGTTCAGCACTGTGTTCCCATTAGCTCAAGGGTTTAGAGGACAGAGAAAAGACCTGTAGTTAATGGGGAGTAGGATGGTTGTCCATGGGCATGTTTTCCTCTTTTCTGGATGGTTACCTGCAGTTTGTCTGATACCAACACTTCATTGCATGGAAATGTAGCTGGACCTGCGGCTAAATGCACCTTACCCACTGCACTGTTAGTTCCACTCTATTCATTCAGGGGAAGAAAGCAAAGCTGTCAGGACTTCTGTCTTCTATTGCTATAGGACAGTGCTGCACAGACCTTTAGGTTTTAGCCATCACCATAATACCCAGATTAAAACTGATCAAGATCCGCTTAACTTTCTGAAAGACCTAGAACTGGCAATTTAAAATGATTGAAATATTTTTATTAGAAGTCCAACCAAAGAGGTATGTTTAAGCAACACAAACTCTTCATTTTATTAGAAAATTAAAAAGATATATATATTAATTACATCAAATGTTAAGTTGTATTGGTGGAAAAAGTCTTCTGAACAGACAGAAGAATATGGCATGAAAAATGATTGGGGCTGTTAAACACACAGAGAACTAATCTCACAACTCCATTTTATAATCTTTGTTTCAAGCAATATAAACAAAGATTTTGTCTGCAAAGGATCTACAGGATTTCCAAAAGGCTAAATTCTGTATTTATAATATGAATACAAAATAACAGTAAAAGTACAAGTAAATTGAAACTGGCTCAAGATTTTTTGCATTGAGTTTTATCTTCTCTAATATTTTGCTGAGAATAAGAAACAAGGAGTAAAAAGTTTTGAGAAAACAGTAATTAGAGAAGATGCAGGTAGATAGTTCTCTAAGAAACCTTTAAAGAATTAAATATACATAACACGTTTCATAGAAACCAACTGGTTTTTAAGTTTAAGATATAATTTATAAATATTACAAAACAGAAATGTGATGCTTTGGGTACTGATCACAGCTTTTCCCCATTGCCTTCTGCTGCAAAATTATGACTGACTGTAAATTGGCCTGTTTCTGAAGTTTATATGCTGAGAATGAAAAAATGTCATTAACTCATTTGTCTATTATAGTCCATGGTAGCAAAGCAAGGAAAAAGTGAGTAGAAATTTAATGGAAGAGCTGTATTTCCAGTATATGGTACAGTAAGGAAATAATGAAAGGGACCAGATAAAAGTTATTGATAGTCAGATTTTGGTGGTGCCTCCTCTCAAAGATTTTTCTTATTCCATATGCTGTTCAAAAGCAGAACTGTCCCTGTCCCCAAAGCAGTGCAAACTGCACATTTCATTATACAGTTTTCCCACAATTACTGTTTTCAGAATATCCCACAATGCAGCTAAAGACAGTTTTCTTTTTGTTGCTAACATATGTTGTTTCCAAAGCACTCAGGATTATAGATTCCCAATAATCAGTAATTTATCTTAAAAATGCTTTTATAAAATGCAGCATCATCTGCAAAACAAAAGAAACAAACATAAAAACAAATTAGCATTAACTCTTTATTACAAAATACTAAGATATACTAAGATATTCAGATACTAAGAGAGGCAAAAGAAAAGGATCAGGACTAAAATGTGGAAAACATTAGCTAATGGTTGGGACAACCACATTCTTTCATATGTACTTATTTATATAGATACTTTAAAAGAGATGTACAAAAGAGTGTGGAAGTGAACTATGTTTTCACACTTTTTGGGGGGAGGGAGGTTTTTTTTTTTAAAGCAAAAAGATGAGAATCCTGAATGGCAAACTTTTACCGTGGTGCCATCCATTGAATTCTCCACTTAATTTTTTATTCATAAATTAATTTAATTGAAATATATTTCTGAATGGGAAGAGCCTACGTGGAATTATATAGTAGCTTTTGCAGAACTAATGACTTCTCACTGCAATTGTGGAACATCGTGCAATTCTCAGCACAGATCAAGTACATTGATTTGGGCTTTCTTAGCAGCTCTCTAGGTAGTGGTCAGGCCTGCAGGCAGCACAACTCATAGGCTTAGCAGAATGTTTCTCTCTGAGGCTGCTCCGTGGAGCAGGCGTACCTCAGTATTAGTGGAACCTTCTTAATGAAGTATCTGACACAACCTACTGAAAGTTCAAGAGGATAATTATGGTCCTCTTCAAGTCCAGTTAAAATTGAGTTCTTCTTGGAACTGCTCTGAGACTATTCTGTCTTCCTGACATGAGGGCCATTCTTTGCTGTCTACCCAACATTGTACATAACACCCATCAATCCCACAGCAAAAAGAGGTAAGGAGAACTTCCCTCTAATTCAGAGAGTGAAAGTGAAACCTGCTTTCTCTTGATCTTCCGTTCTTTCCCACCATGTTGATAGCCCTGTAATTTACTTTTTCTAACTTCTTTTTAGGACTTGGAAGCTCTCTAGTGTCAGGGTTTTAATAAAAATATTCTCTCTGCCCACCTTACACAGCTGTGATGCAGGTTTATAGCATCTTTAACATTTTGAGTATTTTTGTCTTAGGAGGGAAAGAAAATAAAATTTGCTGCCCCAAAACTGGATGACTTTTTGAGTAGCTTTACACAGCTCCACTGAAGCATAGAGAATAGGTAGGCGGTGCAGGATTTGTCTTGGAATTGTCCAAATCGTATCAGTTAGACAGAAGAATAAATTTCTTCTTTACAGATTGTCCCACCACACTTAAACTTAAAAAGTTTTCGTTCAATTCTGTTTTCAAGCTCTTCATTTTATCTTGATTCCAGGAGACACAGCCTTTGTGTGATTTTTATCTGAAATAAAAAATCAATGTAGTGGGTATCTGAAAATGTCAGGGAGTGCAGCCTAAGCTCCTTGCTCATTACGGAACATAAAACCAGCTAAGGCCTTATTGTTTTTAACTCTATGGCAAACTGATAATAATTTTCATTTTCTAACACCTGTGTCCTGTGATATAACAGTTCTCTTACTTACATAGTGTATACTTGCAAACATCATTTATGCCAGGCTTTGGAAAGTAAGCACTTAATTCCCAGCAGTTGTTGGAACGCCATTACAGGTTGTTTTTGAATTTATACATTACACAAAGAGTAATTATGTTAATGTAAAATCATGTTGATGATGATGGTGGTGGTGGTGGTGATAAGATCAAGCAGCAGATGTATGAACATAAATCTTGCTCCTTTGTTTTTAAACAACAGATGTGCTAAATGGAAGCTTTAGTATCTTTTGGGGATCATTTTGTTAACTCAGTATAAATAATGCTTTATATTTTATTGTCCATTTGAAGATACAGTATATCATAGATGTTCTTCAGAGTGCTGATACTATAGCAGCACTGATATCATCACTTTGTTGGTAACTAATTGAGAAACACGTTAAGTAAGATGTCTTTGAAATGCAAAAGCAAGAGAATGTTTAACAGTAGTGGGTCTTATCAAGCCTTGTAGGTAGTTACCTTGTTTGTTCTCAAGTCTACTGCAGCACAGTAGACTTCAATCTTTTAATATTTAAAGAGGGCTTGTAAAAAAGGTGGAGGCAGACTTTTCAGTAGACCTTGTAGTGATAGGATGGGGGAAATGGTTTTAAGGCACAGAAAGATAGGTTTCAAACTAAACATAAGGAGACATTTTTTGTTATGATGAGGGTGGTGAAGCCCTGGCATAGGTTGCCCAGAGAGGTGGTGAGTGCCCCATCCCTGGAAACGTTCAAGGTCAGGTTGGATTGGGCTTTGAGCAACCTGATCAAATGTCAGATGTCCCTGGTCATTGTAGGGGAGTTGGACTAGATGACCTTTAAAGGTCCAAACCTGTCTACGATCTACAGCTTCTCGAGCTTTCTCAGCTTTGCCCATCTCATGAAAACTTAAAGAAGGTATAGGTTGGACTGGACATGGCACTCCACAGTGCATGGGCATGACACAAAAGCCAGCGGAGGAGTCAGAGATACCTCCCATCTGTTCTTTGCTATGTTCTCTTTGGTAATTCAGTGGGATCATAGGAAACATAGGCTTTCGTCACACATTTACCTTACCGAGCTTTATCCCTTCTGGCAGCCACTTGGAGCATGCCCTAACCATGTGATGCCCCAGGGCTGGAGACCCCCTCAAGCCCACAGCATCTGTCCTCTGTATAAAGTACTTCGGATTTTCTGGTCTGGGAAGGGAGAGGTTGGGGGTTAGGCAGTAGATGATGAAGAAGGAAGGGCTCAATAGTGAAATGTATGTCAGAGGTGAGATTAAATCTCAACAGTGAAATGTGTGTCAGAGGTGAGATCAAATTTGATTTCAGAGGTGAAATCAAATCAGCTGCTGTGATTCCTTTGTATAAAACATCTAAATGCTAAGAGAGAAGAGAAGGGAAGAGGTAGGGCACCACCAGGGCCTTTCTATATATGCTGTAGGAAGAAAATTCACATTGTTTGGCACCAGCTGTGCTAGGCATAGCTCAAAGTCAAGTTTTGCGTTCTGAAACCCAAAGCCACTTTGGAGGTGTCAGTTCATGAGATGGCTGCATAACAGTATGTCAGAGTAATAGATGGTACCTTTGCTTTAATAAAAAAACACAGAGGAAATTGTAAAAAACAGGAGGAACTGGTCTTTGAACAGGGTAAGTAGGTCTTCTGTGGTGAACCTTCCTCAACAGTTTGGCTCCATGATATGAAGAAAAAGCAGTGTTTCAGTCCAGGCTGTGATGGATAGACCTAGTTGGAAGGAGTTACAACTGTTACAATACATTATACAATCATCTGTAATTTATAACACGAAGAAAAGATCAAGGATTCATTCCACTAACCTCAAACAATTTATTGATATTAAATCATATTAAGTCACTGTTATTTTCTTGTATTTGGCATTTTCTTCTGGATGTTGATTCTGATCTGCTTTGGCCTCCTGCCAAAAGTACGTCAAGTCACTTCCAAACTACATCTCTCCTATAAAATATGAAATGAGATAATTATATTTCAGAGCAGTGTATAGAAAAAAATATGGGTGTTTAATATAGCTTTAAACAGATACATCATATGAAGTGTTTGATTAGACCATGTACAAATAATATATTCATATATACGTTTCACACATATGGGACATAAAGATAGCTGGGGGAACACAGTAACATGCATGTTGTGAGTCTGAGAGACAAATTCTTATACATTTGCTTAGAATAATGTTTATTTTCAGACTAATGCAAATAATGTCTTCCTATCATGTAACTATGTCAGAGGGAGATAAATCAAGAAAAACTCCACTGAACTCAGACCAAGTCACAGCTGTAAGAACAGGAGTGTGCTTGCATGTTCTGGATTAAGCTATAAACTACCCAGAGTGGTTACATTTTTTATTTAAGATGTACATATAGAGAGGCTGGAAAGTAGTGTCATGGAAAGGGACCTGGGGGTCCTGATTGATGGAAAGTTGAATATGAGTCAGCCATACCCTGGCAGCCAGGAGGGCCTTCTATTACCTGGGGGGCATCAGGCAAAGCATCGCCAGCCAGCCAGTCAATGGAAGAGATTGTCCCTCTCTGCCTGTGGGCTCACTTTAACTGCTGTTTGCAGTTTTGGGCACCACAATATAAGAAAACCAGTAAGTTATTAGAGAGTATCCAAAGGAGGGCCGCAAGGATGGTAAAGGGACTGGAGGGGAAACTGTATGAGGAGTGGCTGAGATCACTTCATCTGTTCAGCCTGGAGAAGAAGAGGCTGAGGGGAGACCTTACTTTGGTCTTCAGCTTCCTCATCAGGGGAATCTGAGGGGCAAGCACTGATCTCTTCTCTCTGATGACCAGTGACAGGACTCAAGGAAACAGCATGAAGATGAGTTAAGGGAGGTTTAGGTTGAATTTTAGGAAAAGGAGTGGTCGGGCACTGGAACAGGCTCCGCAGGGAAGTGGTCACGGCACCAAGCCTGTCTGAGTTCAAGGAATGTTTGGCCAACGCTCTCAGGCACATGGTGCGATTTCTGGGGCATCCTGTGCAGGGACAGGAGTTGGACTTTTGATGAACCTTGTGGGTTCAGCATAACTCAGCATATTCAATGATTCTATGATTTTTGTCTATGAAACACCCTGATGGCTGGCATCCTGAGGGAACAAACAGTAAAAATATTTTGATGAGAACTGTAGGCCATGCTACAGGTTTTCCATAGTTATTTTTTACTGAACTAATCAAAAATTAAGGTTGATCACCCAATTCTCTATCTTTGTTGCTCCCATTGCCCTTCCTCACTTTTACTCAATACAAAGAAAAAATTTACAGTATTCCATGTATAGGAGAGCTGAATTTTTCCTATGCCTGCATTTGGATTATAATTCCTAGAACTACTTTATCTCTCTGTGTGCCTATGTGTGGAAATAAGTTACAAACAAGGATGTCTTACTCTCTTCATTCTTAAAATTTGTTTAATTTTCAAGTATTTTTGAGACATCTGTTTTAAATTTTGTTTGGTGAGTTATTTCACCCTGTCTTAATTTGTTACCTGCTTTCTGTTGGATTTAGTGCCTGCATTTTAATCTACTATTGCATAAAAATATTTATGAACTATCATTTACTATCATTGTGCAACTACACTAAAGATATCTGACTTCAGGGTGCATAAATATAGCTGATAAAATCACTAATTCTTGCAGCTGAACTTGCTAATATGTTAAATATTTTTAGAAAAAAATCACTGAAAATATATCTGCAGCATGTGCCAAAGAGTTCTGGGTGATTCATGTATGATGTGACAGATTTTGGAATATCCCAGCTCAGCCATAGGAAAGAAGCAATTTTCCCAAATGCTAATCAGAGAGCCATGGAATGGTTTGGGTTGGAGGTGGCACAAAAGATCATCTGGCTCCAACCCTCCTGCCATGAGTGGGGACACTTTCCACTAGACCAGGTTGCTCAGAGCACTGTCTAACCCAGCCTTGAACACTTTCAGGTGCACTGCATACTCTGTACTAAATAAGAAAAATGTACACACATGCCTATTAAAGTGAAAACAAAACTAGGAAAGCAGATATCGTCATAGCCACTTTTTGTAAAGCTGCTGCTGGTTTCGTTGACAAGCTCTGCATTGTTCCTCTGTCTTCATTATAACCTGAAAAGTAATCTTAAAGTTTTGTTTAACCAGAATCCAAAACCGTATGCACTCAAAAGACAGGTTTTCTCAGATTGGATAGAAAAAATCTCTAATTTTTCTTTTACCCTTGGAAGCAAACCCTTCAAGGGTTGATGATCACCATGGCAAACCAATTTTTGGTCATTCCTGAATATTTTAAAGGATCTCTGTATGTAGAACCAAGAAATCCATGACATATGTCCTCAGAGGATTAATCAGCATTTTACACAGTCTGAACAAACTCCAACAGGGGACCTCACTAAAGTATCAAGTGAGACAAATGGCTATTGTCTCCAGCTAGATCCCTTGCAGTCTGTAATATTCCTTACCTGCCTCTGAGTAGCAACAGGTATAGTGTTATTCCCTGCAGTCCCTTTCACATCTCAAAAAGACACACTATTCTCTAAAACTGTACAAACTGAATAAATCTCTCAGAGTCTCTTCCATCTGTCTGAATTCCAGTCAGTCAGCATGAAGGAGGGAAATATCCCCATAGTATCAACAAGTTGCTCTAAAAGTAAGTGGGTTGGATCATCAGAAATGAAGGATTAATGAAACTACCTGTACTGGAAATTTATGCTACTGTATAAATACTTACGTGCTAGTACCAGAGTGACCAACACTATCCAAAGGGGATCAATCCCATTCCTATCTCCTTGTGTTATGGGGATTGCAGAACTCTCTCCTTTGACCAGGTTTGTTTGTTTGTTTGTTTGTTTTTTGTGGGTTTGTTTTTTTTTTTCTTTTAGGAATTTCCTCTGACATTTCTGTACAACAGCTTCTTAGAATTATTTTGAAAATGGTAGAACAGTGATGGTCTACCAAGTTCAACTTGAAAAAAGAGAAGATTATTGCAAAGAGGAGTTTCTGCACTAGATGAATAGAAATTTGGCATGAACATCAAAGATAGAATCTCGAAAAATATTGGTTTTTCTAACAACAAAGATGTCACACCGTAAAGTTAGTCTGCAAATAGACCTATCCAGTCTTCCACTCCTTTTTCTGCTGAAAATTCAAATTATTTTCACTTAGATGGGTGCCATTATCACAAGGCTCTTTCTGACCTCACAGGCTGAGTAAATGCTAACCCAGACAGCAATAAGAACAATTTTATCCCCTCGCTACCCTCCAGATTTGCAGCTTCATTTATGTATGTGCGTAGGCACACACATGACCAACAGGTGTGTAAGCAATCCCCTCTCACCCTGAAGTATGTTAATCAAAATCACGCAACAGAAGACCAAAACTTGTGTGTCTTTTCCATTTTAGGAGCAGATACCTTCCGAAACAGCTTTTTAACACTTTTTAATAGAGATATATTTTGTTTATGCAGAGATGTCCAATTATAATGTGCTCAGTATGGGATAGAAAATAAGAAAAAAGCCATTACATTTATTACCTTTTCTTGGAAAAAAACACAGACAACCAAACCTATTTTATTTTGCTGTTATTCTGAAAAGCCTGGCTACTGGGCTTTTGGCTACTGGTTACTGGCTGCTTGGGTGTTTTCTGTATCATTTCCAGAGCTGCCACACCCTGATGCCCATTTTTTTAGTATACAGTGATTGGCTGGTCTCAGCTAAGGCTTACTAATTTTTTCAGGACTTCACCTGGAATTTTAGTGAATCAACTAACAGACGCATGTAACACATTTAATATTAAACCAGAAAACTTTCTTTATCCTACAATCAGAATATGGGTAATGTATTAGTCTTGTAAATTAGATATTAGCCTAAATACTAGTGTTTCTGGAAAATACAGTATACTTGGAGGACATCTGATGCATTAAATCAAAATCTTGTGTCATTTAAGTCTATGAGTACTGAGAAACCTATGCTAGAATTTGACCATGTTAGAGGAAGATAAATTTTCTTCTAGAAGCTATTGTTCCATTGCTGAATTCTTCCTTTATTGCATAGATTTTCTAACACAGAATTAATTTGATTTAACTTTTCAAGGTGTTTTTCTAAACCTTAAAAGTGCACAACCTTTCTCAAGGCAAAGGTAATGCAATCAAGATTAAAAGTAAGAAAACCTATGGCTCATAAAGAATTCATTTTGTGTCTAAATTCTACCACATACACATAATTTACATCTCAATCAAATCAGTCTAACATATCAATGGTACAGCAAACACAAATGCCCTGAGAAAAATCATGGATTTATAAATATAAATTGCCAATTACATTACTAACCCACTTGATCATGTAACATTCCTAATCAAAGCATTTGGCACGAGAACAAAAAATATAAAAGAATCTGTAACACCTTTCAAGAAAAGATAAAAATTACAGCATGATCCAATTTAATATCCTGTAAAACAGATATTCTTAACAATTCAGGCTCGACGCTTACAAGGTCCAGGATGAGCTGTGAAGTTTTCTCTTTCAGGGTAAGTTCACCATTCAGCACTATTTACAGTCAACCGAGGAAACTAATGAAAACATTGAAATAGCACAGATATATTACCATGAACAATTATCATATGGTCCCATAAACTCTATGTTTTATTTTTTGAAAAGCTTTTGCTATTTAATAAGATTTAGGCTCTTACTTTTAATCTCATATTGCAGGAGCAAGAAAAGGCCTGGCCCTGCTCTTGCATATTGAAGTGTTGTCATGGATACACAAGCATGGTCCATCACTTCCACCAGTAAATAAGGTGGAAGGTAAACAAGATTCTCAAAGACTGCTTGGCAGGATTTACTAGCTCTGTAACATTGTTAGCTGCACAGGGTTTGAAATAAGCAAAGGGTTTGTAGCTTTAGAATAACATCCAGGGCAGCATGGGGCAAGCACATGTACTATCACAGAATAACAGAATATTTAGAGCTGGAAGGGATATATCTTCCTTTAGAAAAATCAAAGGGCAAATATTATGCTGTATAACTTCACTTTTAAAATCAGTTAATCATTTCTTTTTCAGAAGACATTTGTAGATTATACAAAGGATCATTTTCCAGTGTGATAGGCAACTTGAGATAGTCACCTGCTAACTGCTTAAACAAATGAATAACATCTTTACATATATGAATAATAAAATGCTGCTTGTTCCTCTTTTAGAAGAAAGGTTGTTTTAATGCCACACCTTGGTGTTTGGTAGTATTGCCATACCCTTTACTGTAACAAAGTCCTCTCTCAACCCGGAGAGTACACAAATCAGTTCAATCTTACCAGTACACCTGTAAACAGTTACAACAGGCTTGAGTTGATTCTAACAAATAAGCATCTTATGCTGATGAAGGAATGTAGATTAAATGCCCTAATCTTCTGTTTGAAGAAGCAAAAGCACAGACAGTTAAGAATGCTACCTTTAGCGGTTTTTTTTTTCCTGCTCTGTAACTTCTTTATCAAAATTCAAAACTTGCACTGAACTCATCACTTGCCTTTGGCTGGAGAGTGCTGTATCTGTTCTTTTATTTTTGGCTCGAAGGTGTTTGGTTTCAGTGAGGGTTAGGGAATAATCCTTATGGATCTGAGCCAAAGCACTTTACCTTGAAGCACAAGTATGTTCCTGCAGAGCTTGGGCGTGTCTGACATCACCAAGAATGGGTACCAAGTTTCTAGCAAACAAACTTCTTCACAGCATTTGAAATTTACTTTCAACAAATATTTTGTTGTTGGCACTCAACTACTACAGTATTTACTGAAAGCAACCGTGGGGAAGAAAAGAGCCCGGGGAAAAAAAATTGATATGGTGAATGGATGTTTGTGGTTCTGACTCTGTGCTTTTATCAGTTACCCTTTGCTACTTAAGAAATGGCACTGAAAATCCCATGTCTTGCTTGTAACAGTCAAGTGAACTCCTTGGAGCACAGACATCCCTCCTCTGCTTGGCAAGCACATGTCACATAGGGACACTCAAGGAAACAAACAAAAAATTATAGCAATTAGTGCAATCTTTTATCTCTTTAATGTATCAGAAGTCATGTTGCAGTTACACCTGTAACCAGTCCAAGTACAGGCTAGGGGATCCGAAAAATACAAATATCTTGGGTTGCTAGCCTATGTTTTAAACACTCTAAACCCCATTTAAAGCAAAAGAAAAAAAACAAACCAGTTAAGGCAGCCACAGTGTGCTTCCAGAAGAAACAGCACCAAATATTGATTTGTTAATTTATTCCCAAATTAAAGCTGAAATAATTACCTTTTTTTTTTTTTTTTTTTTTTTTTTTTTTTAAAAGGAAAAGAAAAGAACGGGAGAATAAAGACCAGTGTGTCTTTCAAGAGATAAAAAAGCATAAAGTTATCCCTCAGAAATCTACCTTCTTAAATTACTGCTTTTCAGGTCTAAATACGGAAAAGATTTCCATTCTTTGTAAAACAACACTACAGTCAGTAAGCAGGCACCACTCCTCCTTCCTCAGACAGCACGTACAGTCTGCAAAGCTACTCTTCAAACTAGGTACCCAGGGCCGAGAGAGTTAATTTAAATTTGATAACAAATGGCTCTGCTTTTGAAATGAATGTAGCCTGGCAACTTCAACTGAGAACCCTGTATAGGGCCTCAATTATGTATGCAGCTTCTCTGAGAAATAGTTTCACACATCTGACCCAAGGCTCACAATACTGTTGCCATGAAATAAAACTGTACATAGGAAATAGTTAATTTCTGTATGATTTCCTCATTTCTGTACTCACCCCACCCCAGGTGCACACATTAAAAGACTGCACAAATTTACTTATTTTGGACAAGGTTTTTGCATTTCTTTTATTGTCTCATCCACTACTATCTAATAAAAATTTAACACATTTCTGTATCAGCATTCAACCTGCATCTTGGGTTTGGAATTTCCAGCCACTCTACCTGGCTACACTGATCAAAACTGCCATGTGAAACCGAGACACAAACAATGGGTTAAATACTCACACCATTTTATTTTATTTTTTCCCTCTCCCCCCTCAAAATGGCTGCTTTGTCTGTGTGCACACAGCAATAGCAAATGTTCCTCTGTTATTGTACAACCAATTTGATGTGTCAAGTATTCATATGCTAATGGAGTTACAGTTTCTCACTTTTTCACAGATAAATTGCAAGGATTGTTATAGACAGTGAAACACAAGAATAAGCAGCTTTTATTTCAGATGTTATAAGTTACTTTCCATTCAAAAAACATGCAACACATGCTATTGACCATTATTGGTTTTATTCATTGCCTGTTTGCCTTCTGTTTTTTTCTCTTAGAATGGTTAGAATATATTTAGCGGATATAGCCAAACTTGATACAAATAATTTAATTTCTTTATTTTGCTTTGCACTTTCGTGATGTGAAGTTAATTTTTGCTCAGTTATCACCAGTAATGCAAGTTGTGCAATGGGCATAGTTACTGTTCCCTCTGGAGCATTTGTAATTTTTTAAAGCTTGCAATAGATGAGATTTGGAGACTGGGATATTTCCATTCATGTGCTAACAAAATATGCTATAGTATGCATGTCCAGAACCCATTACTTAGGAACGTTACTGGTAAAGGATTCCCTATGTATAACACAAAACATGAGCAGAAGAAAGTAATAGCCAACCTGTTTTGTTCTGTTGAAAGATCAATATCTGTTCAAAACCCAAAAATATCAGCAGTTAAGGTTGATAATTTGTGTTTTGTACCTGATGTAAAATAGGACTGTTTTCAGAGGCCATATTTTATAAATATGGAAAAAGTATTTGGCACAGGTAAAATAAACATTTATTAAGCAAAATTTTTTTTAAAAGCGTGAAAATGGATTTACATTTCCAGTAATTGAAGATGTGTGGGTTTATGTGACATAGTCAAGGATTATACTTGTATACTTATTTTGGATGTGACAACTGATTTCTATAATTATGTTGTTACACAGTGAAATCATTAATGTAAGGAAATTCTGAGTTAAATCCATGAGTCCAGATGGAACCCTTAATTTAATTAGCCACTGGCAGATATCTGTGCCACCCCAATGAAGTCTATTTTAAGTAAGTGCAGCCAGCCCAAGGAGGAGAGTGATGTAAGCTAAAAATAATTGCCATATCTGGGAGCTGCGTATGTTGGAACTTTTCCTTGCCTTTGTGGAGGTAGAAGGTAAAATACCAATGCCAGCTAAATGCTCACAACATCAGGTCACTGTAGACATAAAGCAAGAAATTAGACAGTGCAGAAAATAAAATTCTCCCACTGCGGCATCAGCTCATCTGTAACATGTCATCCTGCATATTTATGGCATACATTTAGCCAAAGACTAATTCTACACTGGATAATTTCTTTGAAATAGAAAACAGTTTAAATCCTATCCATACATAACCTGTACAAGCAAGCATTTGCTGTGAGTCTGTGCAGTAAAGCTTGATTTATAAAATACATGAGCTTTCTTATCTTAAATGAGCCCCGTGATCTTGGGGATCAGGTACTTCATGAAGGAAGTTGGAGTTTGGGGATGTAGTTGGTTGGTGTGGTAATTGAAAAAGGATGTTGCATGTAATACTTCAGCCAAAAACATTATATTCACAATCTTGGAAGCTAAAAAGTCACAAGAGAAATTATGATGAAAGGCTTTGCTGACCAGTTGACATGTAAGCCACTCCTCTTCTTCTTCATAGCTAAGTGCAAATCTTCCTCACAAGAGATCAGTGCCCAGTTAACATCCTCAAAAATAAAATGTATGCTTGTGGAAAGATGCATAGGCACATTCAGTTCTCCAAAAGTACAGAGTATCAGAATTAGCTCTCCTGCTCTGTGTGCCCACACTGTCCATTTTATAAAGGCTCTGATGTTGCTGGTGTCCTCCAGGTGTTATCCAAAAAGAGCTATTTTTTGAGACTTCCTTTCACAAAGCAATCGTGCTGATGCACCAGGATGTCAATCTGAAAAACTAATTAACCAGACCACCCATAATCTCGTCTGAGAAGTTCTACAGGTGTCTGAAAACACAATGATCAAAGAACAAAAGAAATGTCACAATGTCAGGGCCCCACTTCTTCTGAGAGGAAAAGGGAGGAAACTGAAGAGAAGAATACATTTGCAATTTTGGTGTCTGGCCATGTTCCAGAGTAGCAGCCACGGAGCTGATCTACACTGCCCTCAGAGGGCTGATGACTCATTACTCATTCCATGCTCTTGCAGTCAAGTGTATAGCTGCTTACTAAAAAGCTTGGTTCTGCAAGCACTTCTGTGCTTGCTTGACTTTAAGTATGCAAGTAATCCTTTTGGGGTGAGCTGTCAGCAACTGATTCTGGGAGCAATGACATTGCCATCATCTCAAGACTAATGTGAAAACAAGAATCAAAATCCCGATGCCTTGAAAACCTGTTTTCACCATATTTTTATCAAGTTTATTCTCAGTCGTCTTCTTTCACAAATTAATTTATTTTTAAGCATCTGATTTTGAAGCAATAGTAGAGGTGGTCAGGGTGGGGAACACAAAATCATGTAAAAAAAAGAGCAAAATGTTAAAATGTTCAACACACAAAAATTTGTCTATTAAAAAAAAAAGAAAATTCTCAGAATACAGGATACTCAAGAGTTTTTCCCCAAGTGAGGAATAGAAAAAATTCAATTAAAATTACAAAATTTACACTAATATGACAATTTTCATCTAAACCATGAGAAAAAAACATTTTCTTTTTAATAGCATACCTTCTTCTACACATCAGTTAAAAAAATAACGCTTGCAAAGCCAAATAAATGGGCATAATAAGAGTCGATTGGTCCTTTAAATAGCAGATACAGCTACTAAGATATGCATTTGGAAATGACAAAATCTACAGTGCTGTGTTGCAGCTGTGTGCAATGAGTTTCTAGTGTTGGAATAGTTACAAAACAATCAGGAAAATATGCAACTCAGTTCTTCTAAAGTGAGCAGAGAATTGGATGATACTGTAGTTCTAAGCATGTTGGAGGATGTTTTGGGGTTTCTGTGTCCCTGTTAGGAAGGGAAGAAAAATGCAGTAGGGATAACAAGAGTGTGGACCTTCTCCTGCACCCCAGAGAAGGTGCTCAAAGGAAGCAGAGGAGTAAAACTCTGATTTACTCCGCTGTGATTCAGTGTCCACTGCACAGCTTTGGGGTAACTTCTGCCTAGAAAAGCCCCACTAAAGAATATTTCTGTGCCTCTGTCTTGAAGCTACAGGAGAAGTGCACTCAATTTCATAACTATTTTAATTATAAAAGGTTGACCTCCTCATAGTTGTTTTCAGCATACATGGAATCAAAGTTTACTTAGAAATGTTAAAGCTGATTGGTAAATAGATAGATAGATAGATAGATAGACAGATAGATAGATAGATAGAGGATGCTAATAAGACAAAAGGCAGCAAGAAGATTAAGGAGAAGAAGATCTATACGAGGTTACAACTAGTGTAATATATATATTTGAGAAATTTTCTTCTTTAGCCTTACCATAGATGTTTTCTGAGCAGCCTTTTTTTTTTTTTTTTTTAGATGAAATGCCATAGTCAATTAAGTTGTAGATAAAGGACAGAAAGTGATGGCCTCACATCTGCCCACACATCAGAGGTTGCAGAAAGGTTCCACCTCCAGGTGTAATTTCTGAAACTCCATGGAAATGGCATATTTCAGACAAAACCAGCATAAGAGGTTCAGTTTCAGGGACTATGGAGAAGCACCACACCGTAAGATATCAGGGAATCTTATGTGACAAAATTACTTCTGATCAACTGTCTCCTAATCTGACACAGAAGCTGTATCTCTCCAGGACCTTGGAAGAATATGTGGATAACTTTTGTGATCCAAAATCTTGTTTCTTTTCCCCATAGAATAATCCACTTTCCTGGGCTCTGTCTCCCCATTAAATTTCAGACATAATGTAAAATTCAAAATGTATATTACTATCTCAATTGCACTTGCAAATGTGCTTATAATTATGATTACTATTATTGACCCATAAATTCCCACAGCTTAAGTTTGGCTTGTTTCACCAGATCACACCACTACAACCGTCCAAGAATCACAGGCCATACATTTCATTTGCTCTTTCCTGTGCTGAGCTCAAGGACCTCTCTCTTTGCCTAAACGCTTTTAGTTATGTTTAGCTGAAGCACCTCTCCTAAAAGACACCTAGTTTTCATCTGAGAGATGGAGATCCTGCAGCCTACCTTTGTAATTTTTATGATGACTGATCAACCTCAGACAGTGTCCAATTTCTCATATTAGTCTGCTGTTTTCAGTTTGCAGCAGGGTTCTTTTCTACTCCTGTTTTGGCTTTGCAACTCTTCTTTGAAAGAAAACCACAACTAAACTAATATGGTGGTGATTTAACTCTATATAATGCTATCGCTGCATGAATAGCACCACCCTTTCCTTGCCACAGAAACGCTGGAGTTCCGTATGACACTGAGATAGTTTTCTCAGACCCTATTGGCTAGACTCCAGTCCCACACTTTGCAGTCACTGCAACTTTCATATATCTGTATTAAACCATCAGAACAGACCCCTCTTGTTAAGTGTTATACTGAACACTTTGATTGTCCTCATCAGTGTTTATTATGTCACCAGCAATTTTTGAGCTAGATTTAGCTCAATGAAAATGTTGACAAGCACACTTCCTCTTCCCTGCATGTCGCAGCAGAAAATCCTTCTTTTCATATTCCTTTTTGTTTTAGAACCACCCATCAGCCATTTACCATTTATTTATTTGGTGTTATTAGAGGAGAGGAGAATAGCTTTTTTACATGACATAATAGTAGTATTATTATTCAAAAGTTAGGTCTGTTTCTCAAAATTAATTTCCCTAATCACCTGTGAGATGTCCTTTAATTCCCTATCAGCTAGTTCCCAAAGGAGTTATTTTTCTTGCTGACTGAAGTTATTTGGGTAGAATCACTTGCTCTTTCAGAATATTGGCATAGCAGCGTTCTCCCAGTCTTCTGGCATTTCCCTGCTATTTCAAGGTTTATTAAAAGTTGACATCAGTGATAGAATGCTCTCCCCTGCCAAGTCTTTTAGGACTCTTGGGTTAAAATTATTCAGACCTACTGGCAGATGTTGTTTAACATCTATTAATTGACTGGAAAGTACTCATTAACCTCATTAAAGAGTATTCTTATGTAATAAGAACGTCCTTATTGTTTCCAAATGGAGAATAGAAATTATTTTGGCTGCTTCTGGGATGTCTGTCTACTAACAGGCTTATTACAACTCTTTACTAATAGAATTCCAGAGTTTCTAGGACCTGTTTTGTTCCCAGTGTCAGTCTTTCAAATCCTTTTATCTCTTCTTTTATTTCTGTAAAGAAGCAATAAATCTGTTTTCAGTGTCTTAAACTTTTCAACTACGTACACAAAAATTCTCTTTCATACTATTTGCAATTAATTTTCTTTTCTAACACACTTTATTTTTTTTTAAAGTGGTGGTATCACTTCTCTGCTTAACATCCAAAAAATAGTGTTGCCTGTTTTTCTTGTGTAATCACAATTTTTCTTCCTGTCTTATAGATTCTAAGGAATTATAGAACCCTTAATTTTCATTCATGTCTTGAATTCTAAACATTCCTCTCCAATATGTCCTTCAAGTTCTCTCTGCCTATGAGACTTTCAAGTATGACATATATTCTGTATTTTTCTTGAACTTTTCCTTCTTTTACTCACATTGAATACAACCAAGCCTAAATCACTGATTCTTTGGCAGCAACCAACTTTAAACCTTTCTTTTGTCCATCCCACTGAGATCTAAATTAGGGCTATTTATGCTTTATCTTTGGAGACTGGTCCATGGTAATTAGTAAAGGCATCTACATATTTTCATTTTTACGAGTCATTTTTAAACTCTTAATGAAACATTTAATTTTATTAAGACAAAAACATTAGCAGTTTTCAGTAAAAGCAGTAATTAGTGATTGGAACACCATGGATAATAATTGTTTTCTGGAACAACTCAGGAATCAGCTATAATTGTTACATAACAACTAAATAAGATAGAACATGTAAGAAAATATTCTAAGATCATTAAATTTTAGCTATAACTTCTAATAGCCATTACATAAAAATACCATAAATTATTTTTTTTCATTTAATTTTATAAGATGGAATTAACAGCTTCAAATTTTCTTAACTTTTTTTTTCCTTTTAATTTCATATTATCTATTGAAATACAATTAAACGCTATCCATGAGCTTTCAGTTCTGGGCTTTCAGTTCTGGGCTTTCAAGTTCCTACTTCATTACAATTAGCACCTTATTTCAAAATATGCAAGTTATCTACCTGAGTATGCACTTTATTTGCAAATACAGTAGTTAATCTGTATCTGAAATATTTTTGCTACTTTACAGTCAAGCACAATTTTGTTGACTGTTGGGACTGCCTTTGAAAAGCAACAGTTCAATAGGCTATATTGAACCTGAATAAGTGACTGTGGCGTTTCTTCAGGATCAATTCCCTATGTGTTAGCTCGGTGAGTTATTTATCTCCCACAATATACTAATGTATAAGGAAGTGAGGCAAAGTGATCTGTGTTCATGTATCCACACTCTGTCCTCAGTGTCAATACTTATAATAAGTAACGTCTCAACTAGAGGGAAACAAGTTGTGAGCAAAGTATATTGAGAAAATGTTAATAAACTGCAGCCATCAGGTGTATACTCTTCTTTCAAAAAGTGTAAGCTGCAAATGTGCAACTTACAAAATAAGAGAAACTTACCTTTGAGGTAGGAATTTCTACTCAATGAAAATAGAAAAAAGTAAAAAGACAATAAAGAGATACACAGTTGTTGATGACCTTAGAGATTCTTTCAGCTGAATATAGGCCTTGTAACACAAACACCTCATAAAAAAAATCCCAAAATTTTAGGCTAACTAGTGTGACAGTTATCCAAGTGTGACAGAAATGAAAAGAGGACTTTAGGATGAGAAATAAGAAATGCTGAATCTCTGTGTCTCCCCATGAGAAATCATTCTCCTTGAAATAGGACCACTGTTAACATCTTCCCTACTGCCCTGTAGCATCTAAAGATGCTACTTGAACGATAGCTAAGCCCTGTTAGATTACTTGTGTTTGCCTTTAATTTTGTAAGCTAAGATTTTTGTCATACTTCCAAATTAAAAAAAAAAAAAAGACAAATTGCATTGCATTCGTGAAGGTCAGATAAGAAAGGAGTAAACTCATTATCCTAGACTCCTAATACTTTTTCCTTTGCTAAACTCTCCTTTTCAGTATTTCACTAGCAGAATAGCATGAAACCATTCATTTAATATTTACAAATTATTGGCAAAATGAGAAGTTTGGTGTTTCCTAGTATAAATATAAACAATCTGAAGTCATGTCCCTTCATTTCTTCTCAGGAACATTCACACAATTTGGCTTTAGGCACTTAATTTAGATGTTCAAGTCGTCTCAAAAGACATTTAACTCTTTCCATTGACTGCAGAACCAAGACACTGTTATGGTAGATGTGCTGATTTACATCTGAACCTCATGCCAAATATGTTTTTTTTCTCCAAACTCTACCAGCAATGGACTCCAAGACTTCTTTTTTTTTTTTTTTTTTTCCACCTGATATCTGGAACTTCCTTATAGCCTTGTTATTCTGTGTGTATGTGTGAGCTCCCTGGGTTTGGTATCTGTGACTCAGTCTTCATTATCAACTCCTGATTTTATTGCAATTCATGCATTAGGGGAATGTAGAGAAGGATAAATTCCTCCTGGTCTGGGAAAAAATTCCAATTGGATCTAGTCAGACAGACTGTAATTGAGTTCAACTGTCAGGGTAGAAACTAGAAAGAAAAGAATGCAGTTAAGGATGTTTCCTTTTTTTTTTTTTTTTTTTTTTTTTTTTTTTTTTTTTTTTTTTTTTTTTTTTTTTTTTTTTTTTTTTTTTTTTTTTTTTTTTTTTTTTTTTTTTTTTTTTTTTTTTTTTTTTTTTTTTTTTTTTTTAATTTAAATTTAAATCTACAGTTCAGATGAGGATGATAACCAGGACACATGGCACCTACCTGAGATACAGACCTCAAGGAGGATCTGGGGTCCGATCCTGAGGGGTGGATCTAATCTACCATAACTATTCAGGTCAATTTGGGACGCGTTACAGACCATAGGTCACAGTGGTTTTTTATACTCTAGACTTCTCAAGCTTGGGTCCACTGGAAGGGCTTGTGGTCTTCTTTAAAAAGAAAAACAACCTCCCCCTTGATGATTTCCAGTTTTATCTTCTTTTGCTTAGCAGCTGCTGCTGCTGTTGTAGAACATATCTGTCCCAGGAAGAGACTGTGTGAGATCATCCTCAAATAAATGGAACATGGGGCTCTGGAAAACACATCTTGCAACAGCAGATGTATCTGCTAGGTCACTGCTCAGCAAAGTCCTTATTTATTTGTATTTACTCTAACATTTTTTACAAGATGTCTCAATATTTGCTGTTTATAATATGAAAAGCTTTTGACAAACTCATCTGTCCTGTCACATCATCAAGTTGCTCTCCTCTCAGCCAAAAACGATGATATTTCCAGCTTAAATGTCATGTAGCTGCTAGTTTCACCCTGGGAGGAAGCAGTGCAATTAATACTGTTGACATGAAAAGGGCCATAATCAAGCAAAAGAATCAGCATTCCATTGAAGTTATTTTAGAACCTCATTCATTTTATAGTGGTGTTGCAAGAGCTCTGGTATAGAAAATACATCCAAGACAACATGAATATGTCATTTTACCTTGTAAAATTTAAAATGTAAAATTTTGAGGAAGAAAACCAAAGCTGTTTTTTTCCCCAAGTCTTCTCTTTATGAAGCTTAAGTTTATAATATTTCCTGCATTCTATTCATACCTGATTTTTATTATTTGTGTGTTTATATCCATTTCTCTGTTCTTGTTCATGCTTACAAGCAGAGTCAATGTACAACAGGCTGCAAAAAACCCATGTGAGAATAGTTAGTATAATGTAATCTCTGAGTGTGATATCATAACTATGGGTATTAAAACATTTATGAAGTGGAGGTCATTGTTTATCTATCTATAATTTTCTGACCCAAATGGTTTGCAGACACAGTGCTGTAGAGGAAGGGGAAGGAAGGAAAGAAGGAAAATAATGTAATTTTGCTATATTTGTCTTGATCTACTCTTATTTTTCTTACATGTACGATATGCATGCTTTCCTAATTATAGAATATACAACTCAGCTCAAATTCTGGATGGAAAAATAATTTCTTATTTTTGTATAGTTGCATTTCCTAGTGCCCATATAATGACATTTAATGTAAGAGGTCTGGAGCCAAGATCAAAATGTTGAGGAACTGTGGAGAGACCAGAAAGGTAGATGGGAAAAATCCTTTCCAGTGACATGTCTCACCCCCACTATGTAGAGTTTTCAATCTCTGAAAAAGAAGAATGATCACATACAGTGTAAGGAAATTACACTGGATGCATGGAGAAAAAATAAAGAGGAGATTTTGAGCACTTTCATCTTTATTAAGACCCACTCCATCATAAAGGAATCAGGAAAACAAGCAAAAAAGGGAAAAAAGATGTTTCACAGAGGGTGTGTATATCTTTTCAGTCTTATTTCTTCAACGTTTAAAATGTTCTCAGAAAACCATATAATTTTGGTTCTTCATGTATCTATAAAATTACATGTTTTTCTTTAAAAAAATCCTCTGAACTGAATCTTCCTTTTCATTGGAAATCTCAGTCCTGCTGCTGACTATGTAATTGTCATGATTAACTAACAAAAGGAATTATCTGGAAAAACTGAGTGATTCTTTTCTTCAGCTGGCAGCACACCTTTGATATAGGCAATCTAGATTTTATCTTTCTTTAAAAAAAAATCACATATTCCCACCACAGACAATCTAGAAATGAAGCTGCTGAGTCTACCCTGGCCATATGCCTGCATCATACAAACACGGGTCAGATTTGATGTGCTAAACTTCTCTGCAGTTACATTTTATTTGCCTTTAAATCCCTTCCTTATCCACCTGGTATATGTATGATATCAAGTTAATATAGAAAATTATGTTGCAATCTCTGCTACTTGGTATATCTATGCAAAAAAAAAAAAAAAAAGGTAATTAATCACAAGTCTAACAAGACACCTGTCCCTTAAAAAGTTGTGTTTCTCAAGTAAAGCTCTGCTGATCCCTGGCATTTTGTGGGAATGCACTACTCCTTTCAGTTGGTATTGGACAAAAGTATTTAAAGTATATTTTACACTTTTGTGGGGCAAAAGAGATAATTATTTCCTTCCAAGAAAATTCATAATTACTTCATATCTTCTCTGTCTCATACTTCACTTTATTCTCTGGCCAATCCTCTTGCTGAATTGTATTTCAGAGATTTCTTTCCTTCCCTGTGTAGCAATATCACTTTGCTTTGTGAGTTCAATGGTAATGGAAAAGCTGCCTCCTGAAGTGAGAGGTACAGGCGTGCTGGGGGATGGGGATGACACGTATTCCCCAGAACTTCTGGACTGCATCTGGAGCTAGATGACCCTTATTGTTTTCTTCAGCGTGGCCAACTGTTATTAACTCTCTCCAGCAACCTGACACTACCATAAGTGCAATTATACCATGGAAGTAGGATTTATCCCCTGGTCTGTATGTGGCCAGAGAACACAAGGTGATCTCTGTGCAGCACTTGATCTGTGGTTTAGCCAGAGATTACAATGTGTAATCTGTCTATTGATCATATCAATAAAAATTTTAACTAGAGTCTAATTTGTGATGTGTCTGATCAACTCCCATGATTTGGCTGGTGTTGGGCAATATTTCAGGGACTATTAAGAAAAGCTCAATTATGGAAACCAGTTGATTATGTGAAAAGAAGAAATTTGATCAAAATTTGGTCAAAAAAGAAAAAAATATTGAGAGTTTCTAGTGTTTATGGCTGCAAGGAAAAGGTAGATAATGTGATTTGGGTACAGACTAATGGCTTGAACTTTGGACAGAAAATAAATTAAATTACTTTTTTAGTTCTAAAGTAATCTTTAAAATAAGAGCTGATATTGAGAATTTAATGGGGAGATAAATTCTGAATTTCAAGGTATCTACCAGCATTATTGGTATATTTTCTCCACTCCACACTTTCTCAGAGACTATAGGAGGATTTTCAGAATCTGATGTAGATTTTCAAGGAAAACTTCTCCAGTCAGTGGGGAAAGAAGGCAGTTTTAAAAGTGTGCCCTTGGTTTGAGGACCTTCCACATCCAGGGGACAACAGACATCACAAAAACTCACCAAACCACAACAAAAAAAAACCCTCAGCAAATAAGAAATCAAAACACAAGTAACACATCTCCAAGTTGTCAGTCTGAAACCTTCATTCTAATTCCTCCAGAAACCCTTCAAAATTAGGTTTTGGGACAAAGGAGGGGGAAAACCCAATATTTCAAATGGGATTTACTTGTTTTAAAGCAGTTTTGTGCACACACTGCCGTGGATGAAGCAGCAGAAGACAAAAATATCTTTATGGCCTCCAGGGAGAGCATGGGTGTTAAGAGTTCACCATGAAGTCCCATAGGACTGGATCCCCTCTGCCTGATGGCCTGGTTTGACCCACAGGCTTGCCATGGTCATGTTGTTGTTGAGGAGAGCTAGCCAGGACCGACCATGTGCAGACTCCATGACACAAAGTTAGGTCTAGGTTTCTCAGTCTTTAAGGGAAAACTGAACTTCATCACCCAGTGACAGTACAAGATCAAAGAAGAATCATGGCATAGCTCATCGGAGAGCTGAGATGGCTCTTCATAGAAGGTAAGAGAGACCATGATTTTTAGCTCCTTGATCTCAGTACTGATGGTCCTCAAAGACCAGATCAGAGCATTGGACATCCTGGCACAAGCAAAGCAAGCAGAGGCCAACAGCTATTTGCTGCTCCAGCAGCCTCCTGCCTCGTTCCTCCTGTACTTACTGCTGGCTGATCACATCAGTGTTGTTCTCAGAGATCTTCACTAGATTTTCAGAAGCTTGAGAGCAGCAGACAAGCTTGGGTAGGCAACCAGAAACTTCTCAGATTTTCATGTCCATAAACTACTCAGCCTTCTAGGAAATTAGTATCTCCTGTCTCCAGACAGCATTCTGCCTGGGTAGGCAATATGTATAAATGCTTTTATGAATATTTTCCTTTCCTCTGCTGATGGTAGATCTAATCTGAGGGTTGAGGTTGACAGTGTGTAGATCAAAGGAGTCTGACCATTCATTCTGCTGCAAAATCTCTGAAGCTTATGCAACCAGAGCTACAAAGGTTTAAAGCTAACAAGAAGGGACAACGAAGAAGAAACTAAAAAATTGTTGTGAAGGAAAACATGGTCCTTATGTTGCCCTAGGGAGGTTCTCTACAGCTCAGGTTTGAAACTTAATGAAATCAAGTGAAAATATGTTTTCATTGATTCTAGTGGGATTGAGATCATTACCAAATGGTTTAAGGCAGCTTGAGGAGGAGATGGAACAATATTTGTACATAACGGATATAATTAACATAATATATGTACATAACAGATACAACTAACATAGTTGTAGCACATAAGAGACATTCAATATAGAATGCATACATATATTGAAATGTTATTTCAATAGTCAGGGAGCACAATTACAATAACAAGTGACCTTGTGTTGCTTAAAAAAATATTGCATGAAAACATCTTGATTTAACAATGTTTATGCTACTCTGTAACAGAAAAGAATAAAACAAACCACATAACAAAACCACACTTGCACCTTGAGAATAACATATGAACACAAGTGTTGCTACATCATTAGTATCATTTACTTTCAGATTTATTGCTATAATACAACAAAAAAAGATGCTCTAATTCCTTCTTGACTGATATAATTCAGACTGAGTGCTATAAAGCCAATTTGTACATAGATAAACCTATATAAATCATGTTCATGTCTTCATAAAATTCTGCTCATTGACTACAGCAATGCTGTACAAAGTAATGGAAGATAAAGCAATGTGTAAGGGCTTAGGGCTAAACTGACTAATTGTATTGGATTTGCGTGGCCAGGTTTTGGTAGTAGAGACTACAGAGGGGATTTCTGTGAGAAGCTGCCAGAAACTTTCCCTCTATCTGATAGAGCCAATGCCAGCCAGCTCCAGGATGGACCCACTGTTGTCCAAGGCCAAGACAGTCAGAGATGGTAGTATTGCCTCTTTGATAACATATTTAAGAAGGAAAAAAAAAAAGTGTAGGTATAACTGCACTCAGAGAACAGCAGAGTGAGAATATGTGAGAGGAACAATGCTGCAGACACCAAGGAGGAGGAGGGGAAGGAGGTGCTCCAGGCGTCAGAGATGAGGTTCCCTTGCAGCCCATGGTGCAGCCCATGGTGAGGCAGCTGTGCCCCTGCAGCCCACTGAGGTCAACAGGGATCCACTTGCATCCTCATCGAGAAGATCCTCACTGGAGCAGGTGGATGCCTGAAAGAAGTCTCTAAATGCCTGGGAAGCACAGGCTGGAACAGGGTCCCAGCAGGAACCTGCAGACCTGTGGAGAGAGGAGCTCACACTGGAGTGGGTTTACTGGCAGGACTTGTGACCCTGTAGGGGACTCACATTGGAGCAAGCTATTCTTTAAGAACTGCACGCCATATGAAAGGCACCCATCCTGGAGCAGCTCATGAACTGAAGCCTTTGGGAAGGACTCACGGTGAAGAAATTCGCAGAGAACTGTCTCCCATAGAAGGTACCCCACACTGGAGCAGGAGAAGAACTCCTCTCTGTGAGCAGCAGCAGAAACAACCTGTGATGAACTCACTGTAACTCCCATTCCCATGTCCTTGTGCCGCTGAGTGGAAGGAGGTGGAGCCTGGGAAGGAGGGAGGCATGGGATAAAACTGTTTTTAAGATTTGTTTTACTTTTCATTATTCTGTTCTGATTTTTATTAGTAATGAATTTAATTAATATCACCAAGTCAAGTTTGTTTTATTCATGATAGTAATCTATGATCTCTCCCTGTCCTTATCTCATCTGATGAACCTCTTGTTATGTTTTCTCTCCTCTGTGCATTTGTGGAGAGGAGTGATAGAATGTCTTTGGTGTGTGCCTGGCATCCAGCCAGGGTCCACCCACTACACCAATGCAATTACACCCTCACAAAACAAAATCCCCACTTGTGGCTTCTACCTTTCATTGGGTTTCAAAAGGTCTGACTTTCAGTGAAAGATATTAAACATGAAACTAGTTCCAGATTTAGCTTAATTCCTACGTGGGGAGTTAGATATCTCAAAAACATATACCCAGACTATTTCCTCAGTTCATAAATTAAGGTAATGCCTTTCCTTTGACCTTGCTTTATCTGTGATTTGAAAAAGAGTTTTTCACTAAAACACCGAGTATCAAATATTTTAGATAATCATCTGGTTACATTCTTAACAATAAAGAGTATTGAAGCTAGTTCTCAACACAGACATAGTCTAATCACGTTCCCCTCCTTCCCTTTATAAAAATCTAAAGAACAGTAAACATTTGGAAAAATTAAGAACAGTTAGAAAGCTGAGGAAAAGGAGACTAAGCAACTAAAGAAATATATTTCATGCAATTAACAAAGTTATCCTCCTGAGAGGCTTTTAACTAGCTAAAGATAAATTTTTCCTCTGTTGAATACTGCTTTTATTTTTGACAGAATAGTAATTCTTTTTCAGTTCAAAAGAAAATTGTACTCAATCTCACTCATCTGAAAATGTTATCTGACTAGAAAGTTTAGAAAATTAGCTGCTTTTTCTTGTGCATGATCACTCTTAATACTTCTAAACCAAATATATTTTCAATTCATATGAATTGTGACAAGCAGAAAAAAACATGAACTAGTCATAAGATTATAAAAATCACAAAGAATAACCCATTCACATGAACTTCAATTAAAAGCTGATTTGAATAGAACAGAAAATTGTAGTATCAATGTATTTTACATCATGGAGAAATGGTATTATATCAGGAAACAAAAGCTACAGTTTACACCAAATAAACAGTTAACTTTAATTGTAAAAGTTTAATATTCCAGCAAAGGAGAAACAAATCTTTCAATTTTAAAACTAAAAACTTCACATTGAAGCAATTCTGTTAGAAGAGCTACAGAGCCCTTACTTGTATGACCTGGCATGTATAGATTACCTTGCAGCAAAACAATAAAATGTGTTGTCTACCATTTAGGTGATACTTCAATTGTTTTCTCTTTATTTTAACAGCTACTTGGATGATGGAGAAGGAAAAGTTAAAAATACTCTGTTCTACATAGCTCAAAGAGTTATTGCAAGTTGAACATTATCTGAAGAAGGTATCTTATCAAAAGATTTCAAGATTTTTCTGGTTTTCCCTTTGCTATATTTCCATGGGGAAACACAAATAAATAGGGGAAATGTCAAAATGTAGGCAGTTTTATGATATTTAAGAATAGTATAAGGTATAGTTTTATTACATTCATTGGTGTAAGTTTAACAGGACTTCTGATAAAAGTTTGTCTTTTCAAAGATTCTTAGTTTAGAAAAACTAGTGGGTTTATAACATACTGTCTTGGGCATGATACGTTAGAGCACTCTCATAGCTCTTAGCAATATTACCTACATATTGAAAGTTTGATTTCTTTTTGATAGATTGACACTGATACTCTGTTTTTATATTATTCTCAGTGTTTCACAGAATTTTGGAGCTGCAAAAAAATAAGCAACTAGAATCACTGTATCAGAGCACAAGTTTTTCACATCCAATAGCTAAGATGGTTCAGGCATGTCTTCAAGCTTTATTTTCCAATTAGAAATGCAAACAAAGAAGCACAGGAACTCTACAGGAAATGTTTCTCTTTCATAACCCTTTGTCCAGTCCCATCCCAATTTACATTGCTGTGTTGGTTCATGTCTTGAATCATATCCATGAACCAACACTTAACAGATTTGAGAAAATTTTGTTTGTCATACTTAAAAGCTTTTTGTTCTGTTTCCTACAGGTTTGTTTTATCTCCCTATCACACCATTCCGTGTATTTCAAGTTCATTCCTGGCTCATTGAGACAAATGGTAGAGGTCAATCACATGGTGGCTGTTGCTCAGTAGTTCTCTTATTTCTCTCACTGTTTGAACTAGGTTGGCTCAAAGAGAAGCTCACCTCAGCTTTTCAGAAAAAGGGAAGTTGCCATTCATCTGAATTTTTTAATATAACCAGATCCCCTCCTTGCTTTTCATTCTAGTCCATATTAAAAAGGCACTTACTCTGCAGTTTCTACAAGGGAAGATGAAAATAATCATCTTCCCTCATGCCAAATTTGTTCCTATTTTTGTGTTATTTTCCACAGCGGTATGCTAAATATTACTGCTATTGATAACAGTTAATAGAAAGGATTTTTTCTGTGCATTGTAGATCAATAAGCCTGCTGTCAGTTCTAAGTGAGCAAACAAAAAATTACATGAATATGGGAAAATAAGTCTTCAAGGACCTCTGTTCCCTAAACCAAATTCCCCCTTGAGGCAAAGCACTCCTCATCCAAGTGACTGGTAGTTTTTTATTTCACAGAGATCCTGTAAAACATCCTGTGTACAAATAAGGAACACTTACATCCTTCTTGTTTTCTTCAGTCGTACGTTTATTTATGTTTTATATTTGTCATGACATAAGTTTCTTTAATCATTTTTCCAGGTGAGATTCTTCGTGGTATTTCATGGCTGGATTGCTGAAACCTTTTGAGTCAAGGACTGCTCCAGTCCAATCTGGACTCTGAAGGAGTGTTGTCGTCCTCAGCAGGCTGGATAAATACAACCATTTGCTATTTCTTGTTCATAGGAGTGGTTGGGTAAGGAGGGATCATGACCAGAGAGGTAAGGCAGGGCAAAATACGTAATTATTGCCCTCATCTTAACCCAGTGCACTGCTTCCTATGGGACAGATAGAGGTCACTGAGATCATCTTCAGGTTGATCTAAGTTATATCAAAAGCTATTTGAGCCCCTAGACAGTTTGTAACTGAGGGTGTGCCAGGTTGCCTCATCTTTCACTCCAAATTTGCACTTGCTCTACTTATGGAGATCAGACACAATTGCTTTGCCTGAAGAAAAGCTGAAATAGGAAGCGTCATTCAAAAGTATGGCTTTGAAAGAACCACTGTGCTGGTGGTAAACCAGCATTACTCAATGAATTAGGAAAAAGGGTTGGAGGCATAAAGCTTACTCCAGGACAGGAAGAGGAAGACCATTAACATTTGGATGTCTTTTAAGTCTTCCTTCTTTTTTCTTCATCTTTTCCTGAGTTAACAGTCAGCCTGTCAGAGATGTTCATCCCAGAGGGGATCAAGGGGATTAGGTGTTGAAGTGCTCTGTACCAAAATGAGAATCTTGTCCAGGAAAGGAGCATGAGAAGTTGTCACCAACAGCTCAGATAGACCTCCAGAAGCTCCACGTATCTGCTCCAACAACTGCTGCCCAGCCTCTTCTCCACTGAGAGCACATCATGTGCCTGAAGATGAGAGAAGGATAAGGGCACAAAACCATAAGGTTTTAGTACAGCAAAGAGTTTACTAAAGGAGACAAGAGCATAGAAATAGGGAAGATCATGACTGGGCATGATGGAAAAGGAAAGGAGAACCATCCATGGTAGTGGGTTGGAACTAGGTGACCTTTAAGGTTCCTTCATATCCAAACCATTCTAGGATTCTATGATTCTAATAGTGTTAAGTCCTCCAGTGAAGTCAAACAACAGAAAGAAACAAAGCTGCAGAAAAGTCAGGAAAGACTGTAAAATCAGCACTTGAACAGAGAACTGCAGCACAGTTATTCAACTAATACAAGAAACAACATTTGAAGATATACAGAAGAGGGAAATCACTTGGTATTTGGCCTTCTTAAATCAGTGGCAAAAAGAACCTAAAATGAGACTTCAGAGATGGAGGATAGTGTTTGTGGTCTTATAGGAGGCAAATACTAGTAATGAAAAAAAGATCAAGAGTTTACATTATATAAAAACCCTATAACTGTAGACAAGAATCCCAGTGGTAGTAACATTGTCAGAATTAAGGAGCAACACACTGCAGAATTGAGAGACACTGCCAAATTGTAAGTCTTGGAAAGGACACAAGCTAGGGGTGGAGGTCAACAGAGAAAAGGGATTTGGTGTGCAAGATCTTAGAGAAAGATCAGTTCCAAGTAGAGGCAAAGGTTGAAAGCAAATCACTGCAGTAATATGTGAGAATTGATGCACTATTTTAGAACAAGTGATAACACAAGAAGTAGAAAATAAGAGACAGCCAAATGGAAATGCTATCTGATTTGATTATTAAAACGAACAAAGGAGAGATTACAATTAAAGAGGATGTGATAGGGGGTGACTTAGAATCAAAATTGAGGTCCAGTAAAAGACATATAGTGACACCAGTCATTATGGAATACAATCAGAACAACTAAAATTCCGTTTTTACAAAATTACATTGTTTGATTGCTTCTGCAATAAACATTTTAATCAAAGTCACTCATTTATGCTAACTGAAGTTAACAGCATCTTGTTCTTAATCGACCAACAGACAGTTGAGACAACCAGGTTGTCAGAGTTACTTAAGAGGCAGAGGGATCTTGAGGTAAGAGTGGAGAATGGCTGGCTGAAGAACCAAGTACACTGGCCTGGAACCCTCAGTTTTTTTAAAAATTGCCAAACAGGTTACCCTTGTTAAATGAAGATAATTTAAAAATATATGGGTTAGTTTTGAAATTCTAAATATGTGTTAATTTTTAACGTAGCCTGTAAAATTAACCTTATTCTAAGATTTTAACCCTATGCTACACTCAGATCTAGTATGAGATGCAAAATAATAGAGAAGTCTAGGTTGGAAGAGACCTCTAGTCAACTGGTCCAACCTCCTAGGCTTTCCACTGGGTTATCCAGGGCCTTGTTAAGCCAAGACATGAATATTTCCAGCAAGGTAGATTCTACCACTTCCCTGCACAAACTGTTCCAATATTTAAGAGTACTTTAAGTGAAGTTTTTCTTCTATCCAGACAGTGTTTCCCCTGAAGCACCTTGTCCCCTTTGCCTCTTGTCTGTCGCCAGGAATCACTGTGAAGCAAGAACACCTTCTAATCTATAAAAACTTTTTAGATACAAGATCCTTTGATCCTCTGAGTAGAGCAAACCCAATTCCTCCAACCTTTCTCCACATGTCAAGCTTCCCAGCACTGTGATCATTTTGCTGCTCCCAAACTGGACCTGCTCTAATTTTGCAATGCCTCTCAAAACTTCTAAAATTTCTTTTGAATGTGAAAATCTACTGTGAGTTGATGAAGGAAGGATGTCTTTGTATCCTAATCCTACTAATTTTTTTTTGTATCTCCAGTAGCCATTGGCCTTATGTTTCTTCTTACCATCAACTGTGACAATCCATGACTTCCCCATGTCCTTTCTCAGTCTTCTCTCTTCCACCAGCACAATACATAGAGGTTTCCTATCACAATAGATCCCCTCACTGTTTACTTACATCATCATACCCCATTCTTCACTGATTTTATTTTGTATGATGTTCAGGCAAGAGGCAATATGTACTGAGTCTAACGAGCAGTATGTTGGCTTTCTTATTTCCTAAAGGGTACAAAGTACTTCTTTTCTTTGCAGAAGACTATTTGCTTTAGGAGTTTGGAAAAATATAATGTATTACACTTGAGAGGAGTTTCCTTTCTGAGAAGGTCCTTTACTGTATAAGCATACAAAGGCTGGTGACCCATGAGAGTCAGAAAGCAAAAGGTTACAGGTGAAAGTAAAGGAAAACAGGAATAGTGGAATTCTAGGCATAAAGTGCCCTTTAGAGCAATGAAGAAAAATTGTCAAAAATTACCAGGGACCAAAAGAATAATTCAAGAAACATGATGTCACAGGATATCAGTGTCTATGATATTAATGATACTTATGACTTATTGTTCTTCCTGATGATCCAAAGAATATGCAGAAACCAGGGCAAAAATAAAAAATGGGAAAATGGGAGATGAGGGCTTATCCTAGGATAACCTTTAGAAAGACTTTTTTATCTTTCGTGATTCTCAGAGCTGAGATTTAGAAGTAAAAAAGCTGTACCCTGAATACCTGAGTAGATTTAGAACTGGAACAGGTTTTCTTTGCAGCTTTTGGGCTTCTTGATTCAATAGAGGCTGTTGCAGTGGAAACTAAGTAAAAAATGTAATGAAAATGCATTCACAGCGCTGGTTCCCAAGACAATTAAATGAATTTGTTCACTAGTTTTGGCAAAATTTTAATTCAGATATGTAATCTAGGTTCATCACAAGGTTAAAAACCCACAGAGAAAAAAGTCATGATCTGGAACTGGATAATGAAACAGACTAAGTTGGAAATGTGCAGTTGCGTAGACCTGGAATGACAAAATTTAAGATAGAAAGAACTGTTCTATACAAATTTCCTTCTTCCTTATAAATGTGTGCTTTCCCAGTGAGAATTATACTACTGTAGTAGGCACATCAGGTCAGAGATCTTCGATGCACAGAGGGTATGACACTGTTACATAACACTGTGACCTATAGAAGTTGACCAAAGGCTGCAGAAAATGGACGAGTTCATACGATGTCACCAAAATCTAAAAGAGACAATGAGCTAGAAGGCTGCTCCAAAGCCAAAGAGGGACTGAGATGTCCCTGAGCTCAGAAGAAGAGTTTCCAAAGAGTGTCGAAAAAGGCAATGAAAGAGTCAAGGTGTTTGCCCAGGGAACAGTAATGAGGGGGGATTTCTTCTGGATCTTAGAAAAAAAACAAAGGAAAGAGAAGAATCATGTGAGAGAAGAGGTTCTCAGGAAGAACTCCCAGAACTTCTTTCTCTGTGAGCTGTCAGCATTGTGATGAAACTAGGTAAAATATCCGTATTAAAATTGTGCCAAAGCAGAAAAATTTAATAAAGCTGAAGGTAGAAAGGGAGAAGCAATTAACTTAGTGTAAATGAGAATGAAAAAATGCCATAAAATTATCTCTTTTTTGCCTCTCAAAAATCATGAAGAAGTAGATTCTGACTCCTGTTCCTGGTGGTTGCTCCCTTACAGCAGGTTTTACATTTAACTCTTAAGTTACCATGCAATGTGAGTGCAGATGACAAAATCAGACCTGTTTTTTCCCCCACTAAATGCAAGCATATGTACTTCAGTATTTTACTAGATTTATCCTGCAAACCTGTAACTGCTCTACTAGTTCAGATATATGTTGTTTGGGTATGAACAGGACTGTCCTGGGGAAACCAGGAAAATATCTCAGAATTGCTGGTGGAAGGGGAATGAATATTCTTCAAAGTAAGGGAAGATAGCTGAAGTCTGAGGCTTAGAAGTTCACAGTGTAGGAGAAGACGGCTTGTAATATTCACTGGGTATACAAGCCTGAGATTCAGAACTAAACTTCTACAAGGACCAAGAATATTTGACTGTGCCACTGGGTCATATCTACTGAATATTTTCAGCAGATTATGACCTATGCCTACAAATCTTTGGAGACCGCTGGTGGAAGTTTTCCCATCTAAAACTGCAGTTACCTAAAGCTGGTTTCTGTGAAACTCCTACAGAGGCAGCCCCAAAAAGTAGAACAAATGCTGTGAAATCCTATCTGTGCTGGGATCCTGCTCTCCTCCAAAACATGCTTCGGTATGTATGGACATGTTGACATGTTGAATGTGCTCTTGCTGACACATCCTGAAAAGGGTATGTCATCTGAGATTTTAGCCCCCCATGCCAGTTATTTGCATACCATCGTCTGAAGCTGTTGGGAGTGTATATTATTCTACGTATTTGCTGAAATAAACAACATATGTAGGGCTTCTCAGATGCATAGTCAATGAGGAGTGTACTGACTACGCGAGATTTTACATTTTTTACAGAAAATTCAGAGTTTCAAAGACAAAACACTGCTCACAGGGACACTAGGTCGATTTGTGACATCACCTGAGGAATTTGGGACTCATAAACTAGTGGATGGACTGCCCTCATTCATATGCAGCTTTAGATTTCCAGGTATCTGGGAATATTTCTAGTGATAGTCCTTCTTTAATGTCTGCAAACAAGTGTTATTCAATAATATACTATTTGCTAGTAGCTATTAGAACTTAAATTATTTTTAACTCTTTCAATTAAATGCCAACTAATTTCAATTAAATGTCAAAAGTGAAACTGTTTGCAGAAAATAATGCAAGTTTTTCTTCAAAGCAGTATATATTTTAGTTAAGAGAAGAGAATCTCACTGACTGCTAGAGCAGTTTTGTAATACAACTTTTACTTCCCTGAGCATTAATAATAATTGAAAAAAATCCTATGAGCCTCAATCAAGTTTTGGGTCATGTGTATTAAATCATACATAATTCTGCTAAGTTACCCCAGCGTAACTTGGGTTGTAAACATACAGAAGGAGCAAACATGACAGGCCTGCAAAGCACTGCAATATAAAGATACTGAATAGAAATTTGATCTCTTAAGAGATTTTGATATGCAATGTTATTTCCTAAGTAATCCTAAGAAAATTTTGATGAAAATCATAAACCAAATCTGCCATACCATTTATCTCACTAGAAACTTTCATCTCTGAAAGAAAAATAAAATTTCTGTGAATAAAAAACAATTGAAAATATTCACAGATATTTTTCATTCTTTCAAAAGTTAAGATGAACATTTTAACTTCTTCTAGTCAATAAGCTCCCCAAATTTATGGAAAACCTGACCACAGTGTTCTCTTAAAGTGCAAGTAAAAGAAAAATTGGTGATGGATATATTTACTTCTCCATCTCACATGCTATATGAAAGGATTTCAGCAAACCCTACTTATTTTTAGACAATATGCTACTTTCAAAGTCAGTTCTCGTCTACATTATATCTAATATGCAAATGGAAGGAAAGGATTACTTTCCTGGATTGGACAGATCAAGTTATCAGTTCATGACTGGAACACCAATAATGTGCAAAGTCTGATATTAACAGTGTATTTGTTACATATGTGAAGATATAGAATTGTAATTTCTTCCAGAGGGGCAACAAAACTGATATTCTTTGTAAATTGCAGCTTTCTAATATGGTACAATTTTTTTTTCTCTTTAAAAAAGTGGTTTTCCTAATAAAAATTAAAATTGATCCTGCTGATCTGTCCTGTGCTTATTCTGGTGTAGATCAAGCATTATTGCCTCCAAGTGTAGTTGTATCAAGCTAGAAGTGATGAAAGGAGCACTGAAACAGTCCTAAGAATATTTTTTTATCTGTCAATGTGGAAAGGCTATTTACGGAAAAAACAATAAATTCACATCAGTGAATAAACATTTAAATAAAAATAACCTCTTTCTAGGTATTTCTAAATGAATCTGATAAAATGCTTCTATTTAAAGTTGTCTTATCTTTGAAACAACTTTACAAGGAAAAGTGAATTCATTCCAGTTTCAGCTGTAAGTTTCTTATGGGAATGGGAATTGATACAATAAATTGAGATAGCTTATTGTTGTTGCTCTCAAGTCTTTGACTTATGCAACTAAAGCTGTTTCTCTGAGCTCATCCCTCAGTGCATGTGGTTAATAATCTTTCAATGAAGAGAAAGTTAAGGCTTCCTTTTCATTTCTGTGTGTCTTTTTAATGTGCATTAGCTCAACTGAGAAATGTCTCAAATAATATTTTGGAAAGAAAAACAAAGCAAGCCTTCCTATTGCTGAAATTATTTCCTCTTTCCATCCAGCAAAAAGAAAAGTCTCAGGCTCAGTGAAAGACTAAAGAAAAATTCACATGAATCAATTATGAAAAGGACAAAGTTTCCTTGAATGAGAAAAAGCTGATTGGAATTAAGATTGGCTTTGTTCATATCTGCAAGGTACAAGGAGAGTACTTTTCAATGGAACAGAAAAGGGGGATTTGGGAGTGTTTGGCTGCTTAATGCTACAGTGCTTCAGAGCCCACGTGAAAATTTGCTGCTAGCTATTAATCATCATTGTGTCTCTGCAAAGAAGCTGTTACAATGATGACTATATATCATTATATTCCCACTGTAAGTACCGAATCAGAGAGCTGGGAAAGTTGGATAAGAGCGGCTGGCAAACTTTTAAGCAGTGGAATCTATTTAAATAAATTTACATTACATTTAGTATGTGCTGGTATGGGAATCATACTTTAAAATGAAACAGTATGCTGTGTTCATGGGCCCTGGTCTTTTATTCTCCTGTCTCTGAGCTTGCTTTCCAGGTCAGGTTTTGCCTGTGCTGACAGCATGCTTTTCTCATAGCCTCTCCTTCTCATAGCCTTTGGTTGCTTTCAACTTCAATTTAGCACAATGAAGTTGTTATGCATGACAGTTTGGAGAGCAGAATAGGTGGTGTCTGAGCATGCTGTGTTGCTACAAAGTGAGCTCGTTCTCCACAAGCCAGCTCAGTTACTGAAGCCTTGCTGGTGGGACACTGCCATGGACTTCCAGACATTCCCATCCTGACGAAAACAATTAGCTTCAAACTGCAAGAAGCTGCAGGGTCGCCCTTTTTCTCAAAGAGACATCACCATTTAATATGCTGCAGTGGATTTCAAATTCATGTTGATTTATCCTGCGGTGTTCTTCTTTTATGGTCTTTATTTACAGATGTGTAAAGGAAAGGGGAAAGTTTGAGTTTCACATGGTTCAAGAGTTTTACTAGAAATCTAAACCATTGTTTTATATTTATTTTACAAAGTAGTAGAGTTGAAACATGTCAGGCTTAATTCTGTTAGGCTGAACTGCCTAAAAGAGAGCCTGAGGTTCCTCAAACAGAACCTGAAAGTGTCTCTTCTGCTAACCATCAGCAATAAGCCAGCAATAAACAACCTCAAAACTTTCAAGATGCCAGCACGGTTGTCTGCTGCAAGAATAATGAAAAGAACTAAAATGCATTTACAAATGGCAAATTATGCGACTGTTAAAAATAAGATCATTTTGAGCCTGTGTTGAGGTACTGCAAGCTGCCTGTTCTTACCAGGCTGAGCTGGTTGTATTCATTGCTAAGAACATCACAGGCCACTGAATTTAACAGTACAATACAGTTGCTACTCCTACAGGATAAATATTACTTTATTTTTACATTCACTTAGCTGTTAACACAATGATAACTTTCTTTTTTTTTTTTTTTCCTTATTAGGCACTTCTAAAACTGTTATGGCAAAGCAAGCCAGTTGCACACTACTTGACTATATACTGTTAAGAGACACTCTTAGATTCTTAGATTTCCCAATAAATAAGAATCTGATGTCTTGATTACATATTTGCCTATTTACTAGGTAAATCCATCAACTAATTCTAATTCTAGATTAAAAGTTACATCAAAGAGTATTTAGAATAGCAAGTCGTTCCTACCCCCTTCTTCTCTTCTCTCCCTCTTCATTCACCTCCCAGTTTCTTTCTTCTTTTTTTCTTTTTTAATTTGCAAGAACAAAATATTATCAAAATTTCTCCTTTGTAAACTGCCTGGTTTGACTCTGTGTTTTTGAAAGGTAAAATTATATTATCCCAGCAAGCCTTTTATGTCTGAAAATCATTTCAATGTATCTAAAGAATCACATAATGTAATTAAAATGTCTACTTTGGAACACAAAATGCATTTATTACAGCTGCAAAATATGTTACAATCTGGACTAATTGCAGTTTGAGTTTCAGAAGGTTGATTTTTATTACTGTTAATTAATTAACCTCCCTCCAACAATATGTAAGCATGATTTGGTTGCAGCCTTAGAAGGCTATAACAAAAATTAAAATAAGCAGTACTCCATATAAGGTGAGATGTAGACTTTGTTGTCAAAAAAGGGAGAGGAAATTAGAATACTTAACTTCTGATATAACTTACTCCAATGCGTCAGACCACCAGAATTATATTTAACTATTGGATACAGAAATTTTCCCTGTCATTCATTCACAAAAGGCAAAACATTATTTTTGTGATATTGCCACAGTTAAACACTTTTTTATTCGTGAGTGATCTCATGTGAAGAATTTGTGATACATTATGGGGTTTACTCCTTATCTAAGAAGTACAGGAATGCAAATGAGTTGCATTAGTGAGGTGGCAAGTTAATATTTTAAAGCAAATAATGCATCAACTAGCCTTTAAAATCACAAGAAGAACCTTTGCTTGATGTATTTTATCCAAGGAATATGACTTTGTTGTATTTCTTCAACCACCAGGGGTTTAGGTCTTGCTGATTTTATCAGTAAAAGATTTAGGTCTACAAAATGGAAAAAAGCCATTGAAATACAAGGGTTTTTAGGACAAAATGGCATAAAAAAAAATAGAAAGTAGGAAGAACCAGAAAAGCAACACAGCCTTGAAACCAGTTTACTTCCGATACACAGCCACTATAAATCCTAAATGCCCTTAACAAAAATGTACATGGTCATGTCAACAAGAAATGGAGAGCCTAATTTTAAGCTCATTAAAATAAAATGCTGAAATTCTCCAAGTCAGTTTTATAATAATTTTGTTGTGCCAATCATGTTTTCAGTACAAGAGACAAAGTTTATAGGAAGAGTTCATATCTCTTCTGAGGCTGGAATGTCAAGAAATGTTCACAAACTTGGAAACTTCTCCTTTTTTATCCTCTCAATTGAGTTAATAAAAGATTTTACTTCTCCCATAAAGCTGTTTAGGACGTTCAGAAAATTCTACACCTAATTAAACTGATTTTATAAAAATTGATTATTGCAACTCCTGATGATGACAATAGGGTTTGATGGTTTCATAACACATCCAAACCAGCAAAATCAGACTCAGAAGTCTACTTGTAGGGTTTAGTTTTTTACTAGCGTGGCCTTGTAATTAATTCAGAAATACCGATGCTGACACTAGAATAACGTCTACACCTACTCCAGCTAAGTAAGGTTGCAATGCCTTTAGTATATTTATACTTGCACACACATCCATACAGAGTGGTGGAAAATGTGTTATGCAAATAACCTCGCAGTACTACACTGATGTTCTTTGCTGTTGTTGTGCTTTTATTTCATAGTCATTTAGCACTGCTTGCTCTTGTCTTAATTTCCAAAAAAATACAGGACAAAGAGTAGTGGGAGCAGATTTATTTGGGTTCAATCCCATTGCTCTCTGCAGTTTCTTGACCCAGAGTCACAATCCTGCCTAAACCTTCTCTTGCAAGCAAAGCCAGATGCACAGCTGGTGTTTCCATCTTCTTGGGACTCAGGAGGATGTTCCTTGTGATGAAATTGATATTCTTTTCCTATTGGCCATTTCAGAGTGAATTTGGGAGTGGATGAAGGATGAAACATCTCTTTGGCAATGTATTAATATCCTTACAACAGTATGTTTTTTATTAAGGATCCATGTTGTACTGCAACCCATAAAGCCAGGAACTACCCAGAAAACCCACATGAGATAAAACTCAAATGTCTGGCAAGGCTGAGCTGAAGAAGTGGAATAATTCTGAAGGGATGAGAACACAATCAATGCCTAAATTCAAACACTGACTTTCTTTCAAGCTACAGGACATCACTGGTTTCACCTGTACACCAAGACGCATTGGTTTAAAAAGAACTGAAAGAAGCGGAGAAAAGCTTCAGTTAAATCTTTTCAGCTGTGTAATGTGAAGCCAAGGGCTTATGCACTTGTAAGTACATGGTAATGAACTTGAGAGTCTTTGGATGCATGTTCATGTTCAATTACAGTAACTGCTTCACTTCTTTGGATGTAAAGTGGAGGGATCATGTAAAGTAAGTGGAATTAAATAAACTCAATTTTATTTATAAGCATTGCAGAGGAGCCATCTACTATCAGATGCTGTGCCTCTAAGGAACAGACTTTTTATCTTTGAATTGTAAATTTTTTTGACAAATTAAAGCTGGATCTCCATCTAAGCCATAACACTTACAAGAGTTAGGCCTCTGGCTACCAAGTCTGTCCTGGGATGGCTCTGAAGGAGAGAAAAAGCCTGCCAGACAAAGCCAGATCTTTCTGACCACCCCTTGAATCTCTCACGACCTCCTGCTAAAGCAATTTACCAGGTGTTCGATCTAATGATTTTAAAACATGCTAATTGACTCAGTGACAATGGACCAATTGGGTTTGTAGGTTTCCACTGGAGACCCAGATTAAATTGTTAAAACCTGGATGAGATCTGGCTGATAAAGTGTAAAGCCAACTGGAGGTAGATAGGACTCTCACCATAGGGTAGGTCAGGGATGCCTCACCTGGAGACAACTACTGACCTTCGGAGCCTCCTCATATCATCACTTGAACATCTGTTGTTACCTCCATTACAATACATATGTTTCTTCTGTGCTTCACCATTGCCAACAAGGCCTAATGCATGCCCTGTCAGGCTGGTTCTGATAGCTGGTATGTAACTGAAGACTGTTGTCAGATGGTGCCTATTCACTGGTTTCTGTCAAATTAGTTTGGTGGTCTCAGGCTGGTTCCCAATGGACAGGTGTCCGTATCAGAGAATGATGGCAACAACTGACACTAATTGGCATGCTTGTCAACTGCCTCAGCAGCTTGCAACCTCTAGAGGTGGTCCCTCCCCATCAGACAAGGCATGCTGGTGGTAAGTTTGCACTGCTGCAACCTCTCCTGCTCCAGCCCTGGGACAAAGCAGCTCAAGCAGACAGGAGAAAAAGCATAAGGAGATAGTTTTGTATGGTAAAACCTGTATTTCTGAGTAGAACATCTAGCAACCAATAGCTTCTGATATATAACTTATGCAATGGCAAAGTTTACCATGGTGTTGAGATATACACTGGCTGTATACGCTTCAAGTCCTTGATCAAGCATCAAGAAAAATATCAAATTAAATATATTCAAAGCAAGTTCAAAAAAACCCAAAGTTTCTTCTGGTTTAATTATTAAAAAAGCAGTCAAATGAGTTTTAAAGTTTCCTGTAGCACATAACACCAGGATTCCCAAAAATCAATGTTTTCAGTTAAAAAACTGCTCTTACAGGTAAAAAATATTTTTTGAATAAGCTATCATCAGTAATCTCTGTAGGGCTTGTGCAGGAAAGCACTTTAAATAAAAAAGCACTTCTGCTGTTCTCTGTATAAACACACTTTGCTACCACAGCTCAGATGAGCGCCATAACATAAGTTGTCTTCCAAAGTTTAGCAAGGTTCAATAGACTCATTAGTACATTTTTTTTTGGACCAGTGGGCTTTTCTTTGGACCAATGAAGCTCAAAGAGCCCAAAACAGAGCTAACCAGTCTCTTTCGCTGACTCAAGCTTACATTTTCCCCTTTCTCTCATTGCAGACTCTATTTCTTAGTAATTGGATTTCAAAACAAATAAATATCTAGATTTTTTTATTCCCTTGGTTACATTTTTTATGTATATTTTTGTTCTCTGGAGGTGCCTATACTTAAACCGATGTGGTAAATAGTAGGGTTCTTCAGGTAATCTTTTATTGGGCACAAATGACATGGCATTAAAATGTAGATAATTAATGAATAACATGCGAAACTTTAAAATGACATAGCTAAATGTTTGGACCAAACAAGCAAACTTGTGTAGTTAGGAGAAGAGTTGGGCAAGCCACAATTTTAATGGCTCAGCTAATGAATAAACCTGAGACTTTATCAACAGTCCTGAACAAGCGCCCCGGGGGGAGTGCAATGGTATCAGTTGACTAGCTCTTTGTGGTGCCGATAAAGTACACTTGAATGTGTCAAAGAAGGGAAGGCATGGGGACAATGAAGCAATGACAGGTGAATGTCAGTAGCGACCTTGAATCTCCCCCCCCATCCCGGTGACTCCAGCTGCAGCGTGGACACGTGTGGACAGACTTTCATCACTGCCTGTCACTTCCTCTTCTCCAGTTCCCTGCGTTGAAATGACAATTTCACTATGAGGAAGAGACCCTGCTAGTAAGTGCTGGGGATTGTTCTCTTTCTAGCAATGTTGCTATCGATATGTTCAGTATCCTAATCAGACCCTCGCTGGCATTTTCACAGCAGAAAACAAAGCAAAAACAAAACCAGTCATAGCTGATCAAATGTTGCCCATGAGTATCTGCAGATTAAGGAGGCACAAGATGCTCTGCGAAGGTATTTTTCCTCTTGATTTGAGTGCCGCATTTTGGAGAGCACTTGTTTAGTGATGTAAACAATACATGATTGGTTCAAACACTGCGAGGAAGGAACAACTGGCATCTGGTATGCATTTTCCGATGGAAAAAACCAGAATTTTTCTGAAGATCAGCCTAGTGGATTACAATCAGTAGTGTGCTGTTATTTAGACACAGACAGGACACAGTAAAGATCTTCAAATCTCTCTGTGACAACACACATCAGTACAGACCAGCAACGGCACCCCTTTGCTATAGGTAAACAAAGTGGCCCTCTCTATGGAGAATATTGCTTGGACCCTTCCCATCTTTCCCTCCTTTCCAGGAGACATGTCAGAACAAATGTCCACACCGAGGAAGGTACAGTCCTCTGACGTCTTCTTGTTCCCATGTCATGAAGTTATGTTGATGACATGGCAAGCAATCTTTTAGGCTGGGTTAATATATAAAAAGCAAGACTTCTCTGTTTGAGCTGTTAGTTTGTTGATAAACTACTACCAGAAAGAAATGTGCATGGCATAGAACAAAGACATTTCCCCTTTCTCAAGCATCTGGCCCATCACATTAAGCCCACTGAGCAGTCTTACAGCATGTTTGTAAGTTTCTCATTTAAGATTAATTGAAAACTTAGCCTGGTTTTGGCTGTCAGTGCTGTACCAATGTGGTCTCATCCTTTACATATGGCAGGCAGCAAAGAGGGATAGTCTTTAAATATAAATAAACACAACCCAAGGTAAATCACAAGTCATGAACAACTTCTGAGACCAGGTTTTCCATAAAGTAGGAACTAATAGGGGAATATTTGTTGACCGTAGCAGGAATATTCCAGTCACCTTTTTGTCTGTGGACATGGAGGGGAAAAAAAAAGTACATATATATAACCTAAAAATTTCAGACTTGTTTGAAAAAAAGGCCTTTTCAGCATTTGTACATTTTCCCTTTGTTTCCAAACTTAGTTTCACATGGAATTTTTTACTCTTCCAATGAAGCATCAAAGCAAAAGCAAAAAATCTGTATTTACTTTGCTGTGTTTTTTCCTGGCAACAATTTTTCCATTAAAAATGAAAAAACTGACTCTGTTGACAAGGGTTGTTGGTCTTCATTCTCAGTGACACACTCTGGGAAAATGGAATAATACTTTTCTAAGGATTTTTATTTTAAATAAAAATTTTCAAAAAGTGTTTTAAGGTAACATTATAACAAATCTTAGAGACACCCTACAAGAAATCTAAAGAGGAACTATTTTCAAGAACATGTAGCAATAGGACAAGCTAGAATGACTTTAAACTAAAGAAAGATTGGATACTAGGAAGAAATTCTTTCCTATGAGGGTGATGAGGCATGGAACCAGATTGTCCAGAGAAGTTGTGGGTGTCTCATCCCTGGATGGGACTTGGGGCAACATGGTCTAGTGAGAGGTGTCCCTGCACATGGCAGGGCATTGAAACAAGATTGTCTTTAATGACCCCTCCAACTCAAACCATTCTATGTTTCTATGATCATATAATATTTGTGATTTAACAGAAATTTTTGTTAGTATTGTTGTTACAAAAAAAAAAAAAAGGGGAATTTATTAAACAAGGATGTTGTGAACACATAAGTTGAAGTCTATACTTCAAGGACAAGAATTCCCAAACACTGCAGAATAAGAAAATTGTGGAAAAATATCACACTGCAATCAGAACAGACATTTAGGTGTAATGAAATCAAAGTATAATGAGCCATTGCGTTTCTAAGTACATGAAGTAACAGATCAGTCTGGTGTTTTTCTCCCTTCCATAATTATCAAAAAACTATGATGGTAGTGAGTATGATCAGAAGAATTCCCCCTAAAAGGCTGTAGAACAGCATGGAAACAGGGAAGATTTGAACTGGGAAATGACACAAGCCTCCACAGCACACTTTGCTTGAGGTTGTCCAGTGAATTCTGCAAGGAATTGTCAATTCCCGTATTAGTTTCCATTCTCAGCTACTGTGCTGCTTTTCAGAGGGCCCTGTGTGCTGCTCATCACAATCTCCGGAGAAGCTTCGCCAGCATGGCTTCTAAGTCACTTGTGCTGCTGTTCATCCGCATCCAGAGCATTTTCTACTTGCCACTGGTTTGAAGAATCTCCTGGATCCATAGCTCTGATCCCCTTCCTTCTTCTTGGAGTAGTTGCTCCCTTAGAGAGGACAATGGAGAACCTTATGACATTCTCAAAGTTCTTTTTCCTTTTATGTACATTTCTTTATAAACACAATCCCGTAGCTTCATACTTTTACCCAATAATAATTGGCACAAAAGTAAAATCTGCAAAATGTTGTATCATCTAGTGAGGAATACAAGATTTTACTTGGCTTTATCTACTAACAGAAAGTCTGGAAAATAATAATAATAAAGGTTGGTTGTGGTTTACTGCATATAAGAGTAGTTTTCAACTCCCAATCATTTTGCACTCCTTTAGCAGGTACAGCATGAGCCAAGCACAGGGGATGAACGACACCTCCAAATTCTCAGCAGGTACAGGGGTACAGAGAATCATAGAATCAGCCAGGTTGGAAAGGACCTCTGAGATCATCAAGTCCAACCTTTGATCCACTACCACCGTGGTTACTAGATCATGGCACTAAGTGCCACATCCAGTCCTTAATCAGGAGATTAAGGAATAATTTATTACTGGAAGAGGTCATCTACAGATTAATATTTCTCAGGAGAAAGAGGTGAACAGAAAAAGAAGTACTGATTTCCTGAAAATCTCTCTGATGTGAATCATTGCACACTACTTACTGCTCAGTGGAGCAGTCGAGCCCTAATAGAAGTGGATACCAATGTAACAGAAATGCACGTTTGCATATCCTTATAAAATGAGTAACTTGTTGAGCTAGTCAGAGGCTTTTCCTGTACCAGTGTTGTAGCAGGATCTTTATTCTTTCCAAAGGGTGCTAGTGCTTTCAATAAAAAGAGATGACATTATTAGAACACAATAATGAGAATACTTATGAGTACAGGTAACTTTCATTTTAATAGTAGTCCCACAGAAACCAACAAAGCTTTGTGTGCCTCACTGTCTGCAGTTCTGGGCACTTGGTGCTATCTTTTTTTATTTTGAATCATAGAGTTTTACTTGAAATATGTTCACTCTATAAATATATCACCTAGAGAATTTTTTTGGTATTTATATTGACCCCTACAATATAGAGTTATGGTGTAAATTTTATGAATGCCAGAGGTGAAAACACCTTTTACATATACAGTGACATTTATCATGACTAACATCTCTGCAAACTTCTTGTTTCTCTCATTCACACTTACTGTGTCTGGACTTAGTCCTGCAAACCTCAAACCTCACTAACTTTTCCCACAGAAGACTTCCACAGCAGTCTGAGGGCCTATCCTTGCCAAAGCTTGTATGTTTGATCACTTCCTTGAGGTTTTTAAGTAACAATTTCCACTTGAGGGCCTTTACATGACGCTTGAAATTAAGAATAAACTCCTTCATTAAAATGAGTCACTTCATACTTCTTTTGGAAGATATTGAGAAAATAAGGAAATAAATAATGTAAGAATTAATTGGCAGAGAGTATACGTAGCTAAATTAATTAAATACAGAAAGATTTAGGAATGAAATTTAGTTTAATATTCCCTACAGTGCCTACAGCTGGAGCATTCAGTTTTGTTAGCCCACATCCAGACACACTCAGCAAATTTGATTTAATACAAATGTACGTGGCCATGTCTGAAAGTATAACGGCATCCATAAAATAGTAAAGCAGAATTTTTCATGAACTAGTAAGGTTACCTGGAAAAACCTCATATGGCTGCAAAATGTTTCACTCAGATTAAGAACACTTTGCGGGGTACTGTAGGGGATCACACAGAAGCAGCTGAGGGAGAATCTGCAGAGCAGGTAAGATTTAGGTTAAGGGCAAGTGTCTGGGAGTGCTCCTTGTGTTGGGCATTCTGGCCGCTGCATCCATATTGACAGGAACAAAACAACTTCTTCAAACTATTTTCTATTGCTCTGTGGTTACCTGGGAAAAGCATTGAGAAGAACACAACCCAGCATCTGGGATGTGCAGCAGCCTTTGTTTCGCAGCCATTTTGTGCACTGAGGAGCACAGGGACTCTTCTACACAAGCTTGCAGGGAGCTTTTCACATAACACAACTCATTGGATGTAATAATTGCACATGGTGCAAGTCAGCTAAGAGTTTGGGCAATGTCTTGCTACTACAAGACAGATACTTCATGTCTGTACTTTTATAAGAAATAAGAAAGGCTGAAGAGTTGAAAGCAGTAAAAAATATTGTTACTGCTCATAATATTAAACAATGTAGAATGTATGTAGAATTACACTTGCAATAAATATTTCAGGTATGTTTCAAGATTAACATATGGGTGATAATTTAAAATCCACTCTTAAACAGACTTTGTGACAAAACTGGACTGCGCAATTTGATCCTTGGGTAGCACACAGGACTGGTACCATCTCCCCATCCTCAACAATTGCAGTACCTAACACATGAAGATGGTGCTTTTGTAAGGAAGACTGTGATTCAACTGTACTGTCTAGCAAAAGGAGTGGTGACCTAAGTTCTTCTGATAAAGAGTTTTCTTTGTCCCTCTTGTACCTAAAAGAGCAGCCACATGCATCTATGGCACTTCTCTGGATAGAAAAGTGCCTCCCAATTAGGCTTCAAAATCCTGGAGATCTGCACCACCCAACCAAGTGCCTTATTGTGTCCACCAGAAGAAATGCCTGGCTGTGCACAAGTAAGTGAGGGGTGGCTGTGAAGTGAATGCCAGGGACCTGATGAGAGCATTGCTGTCTGCAGAGGCAGAATGACCGAGCACGGCTGTGTGAGTAGGGAAAACTGGAAGGTGTGACTACTCCAAATGAGAGTCAGCACAGTGAATGGTGGTGGATGAACAGGAGGCATGTGGGAGAAAATGCAATGGTAGGTAAAGGAAAGGGGAAAGGAGACAAAATGAAGAAACAAAAGGCAGGGAATTACAGAAATACCTCTGAAGGTAAAGACTGACAAAAAGCACCCAGAAATGGTGAGCTAAGAGAAAAAAAATAAAGTAAGGGGAAATAGTAAATTACACCTATGAAAACTAATAGAAACATAAAAGGCAGAAAGCTGAATGATACACATAAAGCTGTGGGGATGGACATGTCAGTGGTACTGCTCCTTATTTAGCACTAATATTTTTGTAAGAAAGTTGAACAGAAAAGCTGAAGTTGTTGTTGGAAAACAGTAGGTCTAGAGGCACACCACACTGATATTTAGATTTCTATATTGGTGCTAAATTTGAAGGGGGATGGAAAGATGTTGTGGCCTCCAGTATTTCATGTCTGTCTCTATAAATTTCCAAAACAACTTTGACAAGGTTGACTTTTATTCTTAGTTCATAAAAAGTGATTGTTTTGCCTGAGGAATACACTAAAAAGCAGCTATTTCCAGAATATCCCTCCCCCCCCCCCCAGCAGAAACACTGAATTTCTTCAAGAAACTGCATAATAACTCTACTTTGGACATGAATTAATATATTCTTTGCTCTGTAAAGCACATTGCTGATGTGTTTTGAGTTTGCCACTCTGTCTTGCTTTGCTTGAGCAGAGCTCATTGGTAATGGATAGATGTAACTGAGAATAGTTTTAGATTGTATATTAGGAAGAAATTCTTCCCTAAGAGGGTAGTGAGGCACTGGAAGAAGTTGCGCAGAGAAGTTGTAGATTCCAATCCCTGGAAGGTTTCAAGGCCTGCTGGACTGGGCTTGGAGCAGCCTGGTCTCGTGGAAGGTGTCCATGCTCATGGCGGGTGAGTTGGAACTAGATAAGCCTTAAGGTCCCTTCCAATCCAAACCATTCTGTGATTCTGTGGTTCTAAGTCAAACCTGTACAGGGCCTTTTCATCTTCCTTCATATAGTGCTTCACCTACCCTGTGCAGCCAGCTGGACTGGTGAACTCCTCTGGATAACACCAGTATCACTGCTCAGACTCTACTCAGGACATCCTCCCAACCACCGTCTGGTGCTCACCAGCTCTATGCTACATGAGGACTTTAACATGTCCTCATGTTAATGTCCAAATGCTAATAAATTGAACACTTCTATAGTTGTGCAAGACAAAAATAATTTTTACTGTTTATATTTATTTTGTTGGGAATGAACCTAATCAATCAGATTGAATTTGGCATCATGAGGCAGACCTTCCTCCCTGCCCTCCTGGCAGGGTTGAGAATAAAACCTAAGTCCTATACATTTGTTGAATGATTGCCTTTATTCAAAGGAGCTATTCTCAACACAGAAAAACATTGCTCAAAAAGCCACGACAAAACAGAGCAACAAAGTTCTGTTCATTTTGTCTCCCACTCAGCAAATTAGTTAAACCTGTATATATCTCTTAACTTTGAGAACACACTTTAAGTTTATCCTGCCTATGAGTTCATGTCAGATTAGCTTCAAACTACTCAGTATCTTGCAGAGTTGCTCTGGTGATTTTGTTAGTATTTTTAATATTCCTTTCTGTCGTGGTTTTCCCCGTCAGCCCATCCCTGGGGCTGAGGATGGTTTTGTCCAGGTAATTTCCGAACAAAAAGACCAATCAAAAGTCCAGGAATGCCTTTGCTAATTACATCTTCAAGAAAACGGAAGAGAAGGTTGTTGGCGCAGTTGGAATTAGAGTAGCAGCCATGTAGGGGAGAGGAGTAGCGGGCCCGAAGCAGGGCCAGACTCCCTCCTCCCCCGGCTTGGGCCGGGGGGGGAGCAGGTGTAGCATTGAAGTCCTCCCTTCTCTCTTGTAAGAGAGTGAAGAGAAAAAAAAGTTTAAAAGATGGACTGCTTAGACAGAAACTGCTGTGGAAGAATTCCAGCTGAAAGATAACGGAGCTTCCAAGGTTGGAGCTGGCAGCCGAAGCTGCAGCAAAGAAAAGTAAAGTGCGAAAGGGGGGAGGCTTGTTTCCCCCCTGCCTTTCTACTCTCTCTCCTTAGCAGGGAAAAGACTGAAAAGTAATCCCTGCTACTTGTAAAAGCTTGTTGAAGTAAGGAGACCCCCTATGCAGCTAATAGAAAAGTCTATGGATGTACCAAAGAGAACCGAAACTTCATGAAAAGGACTGAAGTGAAGCAGAGTCCTGGTGGAGATTTGTGACCCTGAGGGAAACCTGTGCTGGAGCAGTGACAACTCAGGTGAGATACTGGATCCGTGCGTGTGTGGATCCATACTGCTGTTGAAGATTTTGTAACTCTGAGAAATCTCATGCTGGAGCGAGATGGCCCATGTGAGATGCTGGAACCCATGTGTGTGTGGGATCTGTGCTAGACCCATGCCGAGAAGTCTATCAAGGACTTTTCTCCCATGGGGAGGGACCTCCATAGGGAAACAGGGGTGAACTCTTAAACCATTATCCCCTGTAACCCTGTGGAAGAAGATCCATAGTAAGCAAGTGTCCCCTTGCAAGCCTATGGAAGAAAAACCTTTCGGGACCTGAGTAATCTCCATCCTTCAGTCTTAGCCCAGGAGGGGGGTAAGCCCAGCCCTGGAAGCCAACACAGAACGAGAGGAGAGAGAAGAAGTTCCAACTGCAATGAAAGTGCTGCTGCTGCTGAGGATCTGTTACTAGAGGGAGAGAACTGGAACTCCAAAGATACAGAATGAGACTACTTCTTCTCCTTGGACTAGTATAAAAAGGGAAGAAGTATTTCTGTGTATATATAGCATTTCAACTTGAGTAAAAATTGTTATAAATATAGTTCTTTAGTTTTTAATTTATTAGTAGTTGTTATTTTACTAGTAATAAATGTATATACTGTTTTCCCCAAATCCTGTCTCCCTTTTGTCTGCAAATACCTTCTCTCAACTAGTAATAATTATGTGGGGGGTGAAAGGCAAAATTGACCCAGAGCAAAACCACGACACTTTCAAAGTCTAATTCTGCAATTTACACTCACATTATGTTCCACTGACTAAATAAGTAGTTCTGGTGAAGGCTATTCACAGAAATACTACAGAATTAAGTAAAAAAAAGCATATTCACAACTTTATTAAATGATTGATTGTAAACAACATGGCGATATCTAACTAGCTTTTTATTCTCCTTTATTTATTATCTTTCCTAGTAAAGAAGGAGAAATGAAAACACAAACTTTATAAACTATTGCTGTTTTCCTTAAGCTTTATAAGAATGAGGCTGTTGTTTTACATTATACTTGGTATTTTTATATTATACTTAATGTATTTTTTTTTTAATAGTAACAGTGTAGTATTACATGAAAACCATGAAAATTTACTTGGATAAAAAGTTTGTGGATGCTGCATCTACTTATATGTTTATTTAAATATAATGAATGTGTCTACAGAAATAGACATGTAATGGCCAGTCTTCACGAACGAAGAACCAGGGAAGGTCTTTCCACCTTCCAGCCTGCGCATTGGATTTTTTAGGTGAGACACAGTGTGAGCGGAACTGAGCCCACCCTTTAATCCTGAGGTTCATCTGTCGGGGCCAAGCACGCTTGGACAGTGGCAGCGAGGTCCTCAGGACGTAGATGGATTGCCTTACAGGGCTAACGAGCTCCATCTGCCCGGGGAGTGGCCCTGACCGGGAATTGAACCCGGGCCTCTGCAGTGACAGTGCAGCGCCTTTACCCTCTAGATCTACACACTTATTTTTATATATTTATATTTATATTTAAATATAATATGAACAAAGTGTATAATATGTATTATATATAATATCCAATACATGTATAAATATTCTACATATTGCTCTACATGTACATATTGGATACTGCAAGCATGTGAATATAGAGGTATGTACATATGTGCTTATACATAAATGTGCACTTCCTGATTTTTTAAACACTTTGAAACATATCTTTTTGTCTTCAAACAAAATAGCATTAAAAGGGAGGCATTATCACTACATTTATTTTGAAAATGTTTCAATAATCTCCTCAAAGGACTTCGCATATGCAGTCTAATTTTTCTCAAAAGCTATTTAAAGCATAATTTGGGCTAATTATCCCTGGATTCTGAAGGTTGTAGTATTGCTGACTGGCCAGCAACAAAATTTTTTTTAAAAGTGGTTATCTTAATGTTCTCTGTATTAATCCGGCACCAACAATCACATATCTAAATGAAATAGATAAAAGATAGCTTCTCTAATTGATAACAAACTTAGATATTGTTATTCCAAAGTTCACTTATTTGTGTAAAGAAAAATATGTTCTTGTAGTTGCAAACTGCACTAATATTGGTCCTATGGCACTGCACTTCTAGAAACATTGCTTAACTTTTCTTCCCTTCCTTGAAAATAACTGGAGGGCTGCTGCTCAGTTTAACAGCAACAACCACCACAACAAAATCATATATTTTTGGTCCTGAATGAGCAGCGTCATAAAAAAATGGCAGAAAATCACAACAGGAGACTTCTGATTAGTAAAGAGTTAACCAAATAATATAATGAGGATTATTACTAAAAGTAGGACTTTGTCTGATGTGTCTCTGAATCTGCAGAAGCATTTCACAAGGAAAGAAATTTTATTTCACAAAACAACTGACAAAACACTAGACCATTATGTGTTGAAAAGGTAATGTTAAGCCTCATAATAGAAAGGTACTTAATTTTTGGGAAATAAAATTAAATTCATGATGTGTGTTAATGATATTGAACATTGCAAAAATGAAATAGGGCTTATATTAACTGAGATCCCAGAGGGTGTAGACCGTGTGAAATAGGTCTTGCTTTGTGATTCAAGTGCATCATAAACACTTTTTCTTCTTGCCACCTAGTCAGGAGTGAGTCAGAATATGGAAACATACTGAAGTCAAAGTTTTGGTAAATGTAACATACAAACAGCATTGTAGTCTGTTGAGGACTTGGTGTTATGTGCCAGCATTCACAAAATGAATGTTTTATATACTTCTGATATTTATGCATTTTGGTTCTGTAGCAGAGCATACTTTGAGAGAAACCGAATTTTGCAAACAATTCTCAGTTTATCCTTCTAAAAATTTGGCTATATAAACCAGAAAACATAAAGGATTTTTGGCTTTGCATAGTCCCTGTTTAACAATCAGATACTTATATGAAATGCTGTGTACATTCTTCTGAATCGTTGTTTTATAGCAAGAGTCTACCTTCATCAAACATGCACCCAGGGTTTAAGAATAGGGATTTTTTTATAGAACTTTCTTGTACATGTTCTGTACATGCCTTGACAAACAGATCATTCAATTAAGATTCCCTTGTCTTCTTTAAAATATTAACATTTAAAACAGACTACCAACATCCTGTGGTTGACAGACAGCTAAATGCAGTACAAACAAAGTGAAACTTCACAATGGGTCTGTGAAGAGCATACCCTTCTGCTGATAACTGATTACTTACAACAACAACAATAATTGCAGTATAATGCCTGTCAAACTTCCTGGCCACTTTCAGGTAAATAGGTACACATGTCTGTGCAAGAAACACTTGAGAACTGTTCGCAGTGTTTGGCTTCCTTTCACACATACCCAGCTATGAAAACACAAAAACTAGAAATATTTTTATGTACATGGACATTTATCTATATCTCAATACCTTATAAATAAAAACATTTAAATAACCTCCAGCCTCCAAATTACCTAGTGATATAAACTCAACAAAAAACTGTGTTTATGTTTTCCCCAAGTTCATTTTTCTGGTAATATACATTCAAGCACACAAATTCTCACATGTTTAGGTGTACCTTTACATCTAAGAATGCCTTGATAGAGGGCCAAATCCTGAGTCATTGCTGAGGATATAATTCTACAAGCCACTTTACACAGATTTCCATTATTTAGTGCCAGCCTTTCCAGCAGATAGTGTGGTTTAGAGACTTGCAGATCAGGGCTTTAATTCTTCAAGCTGCAAGCACAACAATTCTGTTGGCGCCATCACAAATAGGATATGCAAAAGGTTTTTGTGTCGGGACCCTGATTAAGACTGCCTTGCTCTGAACACAGAAGGATAAAATAGATAAAACTAGAGTCACAGAATGTCCTGCTCTGGAAGGACCCACAAGACTGAGTCCAACTCCTTACTGCTTTGTGACTCCTGTGCTCATCACATACAGCCTTTGGGCCCAAAAGAAGCACTGATGGATTGGTGGCTTGTGGAAGAGAGTGTCATTCAGGGTGAAGAGCTTGGAATCTGGTCTAGGAGTAATTTGAGGCGATTACATGCTGATGTTGATCCTGAAGAGTGGATTGAGTTTAGCAACACACAAAGATGCACACAATTTTTATCCAAAAGCATGCAGTCATATTAGTAGAGTGTGTAAAGAAACACTTTGGATGGGAGTGGTGCAGTATTGACAGAATCAGTGTTTTGAAAGCACAGGCTCATGGACTCTGTGGCTACTGACAGAGTATTTGCAAATACAATTCTAGTCAATTTCCCAGGTTACCACTGCGTGGTCACGACATGATGTCTCAGAAACAGGTAACAAGAAACAGGTAACACCACCTTATCCATGCTGAGCTCTCTCCCTTTAAAAAAAAAAAAAAAAAAAATCACACACACACAAAACCCAAAAGCCAACCCAACCACCCCCCCCAAAAAAACCAAAACAACAAACCAAACCAAAACTACCAAACAAACAAAACTGCCAAACTAATAAACAAACAACAACAAAACAAACACAAGAACTCCCACAAATGAAACGTTCTGTGGTGGGATCTCACTGGGGGCAAACAAACCTGTGTGTTAAAGAGCCTTACTCTTCCTTTTGTATTTGTTTCTTCATTAGGCTCTAATGGCACTTCTGCCACCACACTGAAGGTTTGATAAGAAGATGGTATGACAGGTTTGGCTTCTCCCCATGCAGCTGGCACCACTGATGCCAAAAGCCAGAGCCTCCTGCAGCAGGATCAGGAGAGGCTCCTCTGGAGCACTGCCTGACTGTCAGTTTCCCACCCTCCTCCCAACACTCAGCTCCCTCTCCAAAGCCCCTTAATGAGAAGTGGAGGACAATGGCAGTATTGTTGTTTCTTTTAGGAATCTGATGGAAAGAACAATAGCTGTTTATCCAAGCATCCATGTTGCCCAAACCCTGCCAATAATTACTTATAGAGCCTCTGTTTAATTCTGCTCTCCACTTTCAGCATAAAAAGTTATTGAGCAGAAGTAGAACAACCTTTCTGTCTGTCATGGTTTTTTACAGTTTGCTTGAATATTGCCTGGACCTCATCTTAAGTGCAGAAGTGAGGATGCACTTGAATCTGCAACAGGCTCACCTGGGTCAGGTGAACAGGTGCTGGAAGCACAATCCTTCTGCTCTCCACCAAAAAAGGGTAATTTTGAAAAAGCACTCCACTGGTTTCTCATTCCCAGTTTTGTTTACAACTGTCAATAATAAGAAGAGATGCTCCTAATTAAAATGAGTGTCCCTCAGCAACTTCTCCTTGCTAAATTGTTTTGGCTAAGTAAGGTGCACAAAACTGGCAGCGTATTGGAACCATCATGAGAGTAGTGCAGGGCACATTGTTTTGGTTTTGTAAACCAAGGGTAACAGAACAGTTGCTGAGTCTGTTTCTAGGTTGCTGGTAACAATTTTAGTCCTCTAAACCATGCAGTCTTTAATCATCCACCTCCCCTCTTAGGCCCCATCCCTCAAACTGATGCTAGTGCTATGCAAACCACCACCATGATTATGGAAATTCATGGTAATTTTTCAGGATTATCTAATGTGACGTTTATAAGACAGGAGCATACATCAATTTAAATGAGAGTGACAAATATATTTTCCTTTTTATTTCTGTAGTATTTTTAATATTTCCTTGGACTCTCCTGAGAGCAGTGTGAACTCACAGGAATTTGAACAAATATTTTAAAAATCAAATATTTTACTAGCATACTACTTTTTAAAGCTTCAGTTTTCTAATGGATATCCCATATGCATGTATCCATGTAAGACTGCCTTACCTTAGTGAAAATTATTTATGTTAAAGGAACAAAAGTTTTTCTGTAGATATTTTACGTGTTATTGTTCCATTCCCTACAGAAAACAATGGAGAATAAAATGTCCCAAGTATTGGGCTTCTTTCTGAAAATGAGTTTGATCTATCTAATTATTTCAATAATCTAATGAGCCAACTGATAGCACAATTTAACAAGCTTCTCTCCTCAATTGTCTTTTAACCCCAGTGAAAATAACATTAAATGATCTGCTGTTAACTATGGCAAACTGCAACTATGTGTCAGATCTGTAGTACCTCACAGAGGTTTGGATCTTCTGTTTATTAGAGAATTAACTGAAATGTAGTCTAAAAACTTACTGTTTGTAATGATTGCTAACTGTGAGCATTTTTGTACTTGATATTTTGAGACACTAACACATCAGACAGACCTTCAAATTCATGACAAATTCATCTAAGATCAGTAAAGCTACTTGTAGATGAAGGTGTAATGCATTGTGAGACCTCAAAATATCAGTAGATATTCACCACACATTTGTATGCAACAATAAGATAGAGAAGCCCAGGTTTTTACAAAAGAATATTAAAATTGTCCATTCAGTGAAAAAGTCAGTGTTACTGGATATTGCTGTAGAGTTAAGTAATTTGCAAAATAAAATCTTTGTTATTTACACTGCCACATGCCTCAAAATATTCACTAACTAAAACACTAAAAACCTGAAGGTTCAGTAATCTATGAATCCTTCCATCTTAATAGAAATTATTCTATGTTCATATGCCTAAAGAGAAAAAATGTTGCAGGCCATATAAAAGAGAAAATACAATGCTCTAATTTTAATTGTATATGTTCTTGGTAGAACTTACTTATTCTTCTTAAATTTTAATAATACATTTCATTGTCTCTCCTAAATACGTAAATACACCACTGTGTTTGTACTTACAAAAATAGATGTATTTTTTGTTTTATTCATCAATTTTTTCTAAACTTCAGCATACTCCTGAAAAAGCTGGCAGCCCATAGCTTGGACAGGGGCACTCTGTGCTGGTTTAAGAACTGGCTGGAGGGCTGGGCCCAGAGAGTGCTGGTGAACGGGGCTGCATCCAGCTGGCAGCCGGTCACCAGCGGTGTCCTGCAGGGATCAGTGCTGGGCCCAGTCCTGTTTAACATCTTTACTGATGATTCAGATGAGGGGATTGATTGTCCCATTAGCAAATTTGAAGATGACACCAAGTTGAGGGGGAGTGTATATCTGCTGGAAGGCAGGAGGGCTCTGCAGAGGGACCTGGACAAGCTGGAGAGCTGGGCTGACTCCAGTGGGATGAAGTTCAACAAGGCCAAGTGCCGGGTCCTGCACTTTGGCCACAACAAGCCCCTGCAGCGCTACAGGCTGGGC
>NW_020955197.1:695808-707627 GCF_003031625.1 Empidonax traillii
CTGGGGGTGCTGATCGACAGGAGGCTGAACATGAGCCAGCAGTGTGCCCAGGTGGCCAAGAAGGCCAATGGCATCCTGGCCTGGATCAGGAACAGTGTGGCCAGCAGGAGCAGGGAAGTGATCCTTCCCCTGTACTCTGCACTGGTGAGGCCACACCTTGAGTATTGTGTTCAGCTCTGGGCCCCTCAGTTCAGGAAGGATATTGAGGTGCTGGAGCGGGTCCAGAGAAGAGCAACGAGGCTGGTGAAGGGACTTGAGCACAAGTCCTATGAGGAGAGGCTGAGGGAGCTGGGGTTGATTAGTCTGGAGAAGAGGAGGCTCAGGGGAGATCTCATCACTCTTTACAACTAACCGAAAGGAGATTGTAGCCAGGTGGGCATTAGTCTGTTCTCCCAGGCAACCAGCAGTAGGGCAAGAGGGCATGGCCTTAAGCTGTGCCAGGAGTGGTTTAGGTTAGATATTAGGTAGAAATTCCTTACAGAGAGGGTAATCAGACATTAGAATGGGCTACCCAGGGAGGTGGTGGATTCTCTGTCCCTGAAGGTTTTTAAGATGAGACTGGATGTGGCACTTAGTGCCATGGTCAAGTAACCACGGCGGTGTTGGATCAAGACTTGATGATCTTGGAGGTCTTTTCCAACCCAGTTGATTCTATGATTCTATGATCTTAGATTTAATAGGGGAAATTAGCCAGAATGTAATGAAACAGTACAGGAAGCTTCCACTTTGTATTACATAGGGGTGCCACATCAGGCGGTTTACATATTTGTAGTTGTATATACACACAGTACAAACCTGACTGTGACATACTGCAAATGTAACTTATGGTTGTGTTACTGTCTATGAAAGGAGGGACAAATGCTTCACCAGAGTACCCTGGCTCATAGATGTGTACATGTCTGCACATGAGTGTGGATGCATGTACCTCCCATCTGCACAAAACAGTATGGTCCCCAAGCATTACATGTTCAAAAAAGCTAAAATTTATGATCTGCCAGAGCATCCATGAAGATCAAATGAATGACTAAAACATACTTTTCAGAAAATGTGGATATGCATTGACGTAAGCAGAGGGATTTTCTCTTCTTGAGTACATATTGTGCTTTTGTCAGGCACAGAAGGAGTGACCAAGATTTACCCTCACCTTCCCCCTGTTTGTAAAGATTCTAGGCATGGAGATCTCCATATAGCCACCAGAAATGGTCACCATAAGACACTCAGTGTCTTACAGACATGAGGCCAACACAGACATCAGGGCACGGCTTCTGGATAATCTATATGATCATGAATTCTTTGAATAAAACATAGTAGGAAAACACTAAGGCTGTACCCCTATATGCTCTCAGTGAATATATTTGTGTCAGCATACTCTAAAACTTGTAGGATCAGCCTGGAGACTGAGCTCGCATTTGTCCTCTGTTCTCACTATTCAGATCATGCTGTTTCAAGAACTGTTCAGCAAAGACTAGAGATTTAGGAGCCACGTTTAAGTGGATATGCCTGCTAAAGCCCTGATCCTGAAAGCCACTAATCAGCTCACTAAAGTTGCTGACATACTGCATCCCAGACTTACTGGGAAAGCCATCTGGAGAGCAGCACCTGGTAAGAATAGTCATGTTTTCCTTTAAATTAGTGACAAGTCAAAGCACTGTACTAGCTCTCATTAAAAGTGAAAATCTAGTTTATTTAAAATTTTATTAAAATATTGGATCATGGGTTTTTATCACTACTTGCTATTAAAACTGCAGTGTTAAGCAACACTACAATATTAGGTTGTATTAGGTGATAAAAAATGAGCTAGTTCTATGTTAAAAATTAACTACATGTACATTCACATGTAAGAGATACTTGAATTTTCATGCTACTTGGAAAACACTAATTGATGCATAGACCAAGTAGAAAACCACATCTCCCTACATGAAGATAGAAAAGTGTAAAATCTTTCTTATATAGCTTTTCAAGGATTGTTTCAATTTGCCTTTAAACCCATGATTTATAATTTTATTTATGGCAAATAAACTTCTGGAATTAAATGGAGACATTTTCCAAATGACATACAGTAGATAGGATAGATATTTTCTTTTGAATTGCTAAAGAGAAAAATACGATAATTTGGTGGCAAGCATCTGTCTGGTAATCACATAGGATAAATTCCTAAGAAATGTAACGAAGATATTTTATTTGCTGCTGCTGTTGCTGTTAAGCCAGCTTTATTTACCTTGGAAGCTTTTTCCATCTGAGTGGAAAACAAACTTTCCTTCAAGAGGTCTGTGAACCAAATAATAAATGTCAGGTCTAAATCCCGTATGGAAATCAGTCGGGTTTAACCCTGGATATTCTTCAGGATGCAAATGAGGACGGGAGGTTTCCCTCATCCTGTTGTCACACGGGCAAGCCAATTTACAGGCGCGGGCTTACAGTGTATGTTCTGCACCTCCCCCTCACCCCAAGACTTGGTCTCAGCTGCCTGCCTTTCACAGAAAACCACAGACCAAGGAAACATATCAGCAATAGTACCCTGTAAATTAACTTGACATTTGATGCAGAAGAAAAAAAAAAAAAATCAAACGGTAAAAGCTTTCAAAAGACATGGAAAACAAAAGCCACTCAGGACCCACACTACATTTAGTGTGCATTTAAGAGAGTGGTTATTCTCTTGCAAGCAACACACTCAGCCCTCCTTCTCTTTGTTAAGCCAACTCAATCACTCTTTTTTAACGCTGCAGCATCCATTAAACAAACAAAAAAAATATCCTGTATTTTCACAAAAGAGCCTCCATGGAGCCAAATAACACCAAGTAAGTGCATTGTTTTCCCTGAGCTTTGCTTCATCTTATATCCCTAAAACGGTAACTTTCTAAAATATGCTATTGTTAAAAGATAAGTTGTGACTACTAATATTAATTCACTACAAATAAGGTGTTCCAAGTAACAAAGATATATGCTAGTATTTTATGATTGGAAAGCAGCCCATTGAACATGTGAGGCACACAAACACTGCTGTATCTTGAAAAGTAAATTAAAGCAAACATATAATGTTTGCCCATACTTGAAGTTACAGATACATTTTTCATTGTCAAGAAGTACCTGAATAAAAGACAAACTATTGACAGACTACCAATTGCTTCTCTGACTCTGCTTGCAGTATGGATAGCAATAGGATACAGATAGATGGACCATATTTAAACCACTAGATATTCTGGAATATTATTATGCTTTTTTTGCTTCTGCACGTCCTCACCTCTACTCCTGCTCCCCCCTCCTCTCCCCCTACCCACCTCTCCCTTCCTCCTCCCTCTCTCCTGTCTTACAGACATACACACAGACACACAGACACACAGACACAAACACACTCCCCCCTCTGCAAGGCTGGCAAAATTGCATCTTACAACTGCCTACCTCATGGCTTACAAGCAAAGGAGTGTACTGGTAACATACATAATCTTAGCATCCCTGCTTCTTGTTATTCATGGATTCATTTACAAGTCCCTGTGTTCTACTTTTTCTTCCTGTTACTTCAGTTTATATCACTGGTATGCCTATATTCTTGTGGGAATTTCTAACAAGAATCAAGATATAACTGGGAAATATTCTGTAATACAGTCTGTATTTCCATAATTTCTCTGTTTGGGTTTTTTTTCAAAGACATAATTTTAAGAGGCTTATGGACTTACAGATATACGAAGAGTATTTTGATTGGCTTGTTTAGTACTTCAGCTACTTAAGGTTCTGTTTGTGTAAAATAACTGTAAAAAATGAATTTATGTACACGTACATATTTTTGTATATATGTAAATGCATTTGAAATGAAAATGTTCGTAAATCCTTGTCAACTGTGTTGATTGAGCTCCAGACTGTGATAATGGCAATGTTAAGTTTTTTGCAAAAGAGTTAAAATACTAAAACTTATTCTTTCAGTAGAGGGTAAAGAAAGGATTTAATTGGCTGAAAGGAAGTAATTAATACTTAGCTAATTTTCACTTATTTGATAAAACCTTTCATTATTATGTTTTATAATTACCAAATGGACATTTCCATCTTGTGAAGCGAAGGATTTAATCAGTGACTTATTTTTTAAATATTTACAGATTTGGGCTTGATTCTGCAAGTTCTTGCAGGTCACTATACAAATCTGAGTAAACCAAAATATCAGTGGATTACTCATATGAGTAGTTGCTCCTAAGAAAATTTACTCAATATGGCTCTAAAATTTAAACATATTTTTAATATTAATTTCACTCTATTTTGGTGTATTTTCTCCTTCCTTTTTTTTTTGAGATCCATTACTTTAACTAGGCTACAATAACAACAAAAATCCCATCATATGTACATATGTAGCGTTTACATTTTTTCCCTACTTTTATTTGAAGCAACAAGATATTCCTCATAAGTTCTCCATAAGTAAAATACATTTGCTCTTAATGTGAGCATGTACTCCATGTTATTAAATGAGAGTAATATTTTTCATATAGATAGTTAATTTGCAGTCAGATTCAGAAAAGTTTACATTAACATTATTAAGTCTGGAGATGAAGTTTATTCAATCTGAAACTTAAAACTTTGTTTTCTTTTATAAGTAATCTTAATGTTTTTGCTAGACCTTGCCTCAGTAGTAGTGCAGTTTAGAAAGCAGGATATTTTTAAAATACGTTCATTTAAAGAAGAAGGGAAAGTCAGTGCAGTAAAATATACATGTATTTGTAATTCATATTGCTACTGTGCTTCTATTGTACTCAGAGATTCCATTACGGCTGAGATGGGGAGCTGGCATCCAGGCAGTGCAGCAGGGCAAGAAAAAACACCCTCACCGATACACAAACAGCAGTGGTTCTCTCTCTCTCCTCCATTGTTGCTGCTAATTTTTACCATGCTGCTTCTTTCTTAAAAAATAGAAGTAAATAGGTGTAGGTCAGGAAGTCAGGAAGACTGGACAATCTATTAAATAACATTATCAATGCTTTTGGTCCAAAATAGACATCTATTCATGCTGGTATTTCAAGAGCCTCAGTCTCCACATTCAAAAAGATGAGAGAAAAATAAGCTCAAATGTGCAAGCACTAAACATTTAACTTTTCTACTTTTTGGTCATTATATTGATGATCATGTTTTACAGCTTCTCCTCCTCTATCATACTTTTGATGATTTCACCTCATTTGCATGGTCTTATTATGCATGTAATCTTTGTTCTTCTGATATAGAGTGCAGCACAGTGACAAAGAAAAACCTACATACAGAGAAAATATTTTTCCTGCTTTAAAATTGTTCCAATCTTCCAATATTAGCATTTCATTTTTCAATAAAATTCAACATTAAACCAGATGAAAGTTCTTGCTTATAAAAAATTCACAGATTTATTATCGTGTCAGAAAATAATAAGCTGATGTCTAAATTGCCTCCAAAAAACTTTCACTTTTATAAACATCCAATTTTTCTGTTAATAGTTTAAGCAAACACACTAGTGGTAGTAACAATTGAAAAATACCTGCTTATTTATGACAAGTAAGCTAACTGCTACATGTCTAACTATATGTATCTTGATAAAGTTAGACTATAAAATGTGCTGAATTTGACAGATAAGGCTCTACATGGACACACAGCCTTCAGCTCTGAAGATTCCTGGCTGCCTTGCATCTGAAAATAAAGAGACTTGATCCCCTAATTGTTACTACTTTCTTGCTGTTCTTATACTGTAACAACTGTATTTTGTGTTATGGAAATTTGTGTCAGATTCATCCTGATTTATGCACCAATTTCATGGATCTGCTGATGAGAGAGAAGGTTTCAGAATCAATTTCTTGGTTATTGTCCAAAAGTAGGTAAGAGAGAGTTTAAAGTTGTCCCCTTGAAAGGGAAAGTTAAACTCCCACTGACTGCTACAGGAACACAACTCGGCCCAAACTGAGAGAAGCATGAATTAATTTTAAAAAAATCTTTGACTTTGGTGGAATTTTTGGGTGTAAAAAGAAAGGAATAATTTGACTGCTTGAGTTTGCATTATACCAAGTACCTTTACTTCAGTGAGATTCCTATATAAGAAATTAACCATTTCTTTAGTTTCTAAGAGCCTGTGGAAACAATGGAATTAATCAAGCACAAAATAATTAAATTTCTTTCCAAACAAGAATTATTCTAGTTGTGCTCAACTGTTAGAATACCACCATCATTGCCTTCCTGCAGAAATCTGAAGACAAAAAGTATTTTCTGTCTCAAAGGAGGGTGCTCTCACACTAGTCTTAAAGAACAGGATACTGTCCTCATCACCTTGTTACAAAGCATTCCCAGCAGAAAAATTGGCTACACCTCATCAATATGAGGCAGCATAAATAAAATAACTTCATAATTCAAGAGAGGAAATATCATCTGTAAGAATTTGTCTGTGCCTTTCTGGTACCTGCCACAATTATTCGATTTGGACAGTTTTGTTTAGTGCATATTTTTAAAAAAATAATGAGTTATGTGGCGCTTTTAATTGTGACACTGAATTTATTCCAATTATTACTTGCACTGATTAATGAGGTCATCTTTCACACGTGGAAGTAGCAGCTGTTTCTGTTCTTATGACATTTATTTTGTGTGGGGCATAGTCTACAAAAACTGGAAGATACAGTCTAGGAGTATGTACATGGGGGCTCAGAGTTCTCAATGCATCACTCAAACTACCAAACCCTCAGTGAGCTCCACACACACATCCATACCAATACTATGTGTGCTATCTTTCCCAAGCCAAAACTTTGTTCTTCATGCAATAGTTTCATGAAGGTTATAAGTGATATTTAGAAAATCTAAAAGGTTTTGATTTGCCATGCATGCTGTTGTGCTAGCTTCTGCCTCACTGTGTGTGTGATTGACACAGAAATCACCATGCTGCATAGGCAGACAACACTGTCCTCCTCCACAGAAAACAGGAGCTTCTTCCTGTTGGAGCCCATGATGAGCCCTCACTTAAAACCAAGAGGTGGCTCTCAACATGGCTTGATTGACCCTGGAGTCTCCCTGAGGAGTCTAGGGATGCTCATCATGCTATATCATAAAACACTGTTTTTACAGAGCTTTAGTCTGAGATGACTAAGAATCCCTTTTAGATCTCACCTGAGACATTTTTCCAATGTAGGAGAAATAAGATCAATCTCAAGTGTTAGAGACAGAGCAGGAGTGGGTTTCCAACTAAATAAAGTCAGCAAATTGGTGAGTATGTAAATAATCAGAAAGGAATCCAGCATACAATAATGTAAATACTATGATATTTGCGGGTCTTTATGTAGTGAGGGATACAAGGGCTTTATTCTCAACTTCCTCCCATTTTTCTTATGGAAAACCTTGCTACAAAAAAACCCCAAAAAAATCCCATATGGCACCTTCACATTGCACCCAGGGTCTGAGAATCTCAGTCCATCACATGAGCTTTCTGCTGGTGAACATCCCACTTCTAGACAATGAAAGAATTTCAAAAGTCAACCCATACTCCATGCTGAAGTGTTTAACTCTTTTGCAATGTTGTTTCACGCAAATGGACTGTCCAGGACTACAAATCTCCAAGTTTAGGAAGACCGAACTCCTGGGAACAATGTTGAAAGGGTGCTTTCCTTCCATTAAACACTTACGAAGCTGACAGAAATCAGTTAACTGTGGAAGATTTTTAAAGAAAACATGCTTATGAGTTAACACTCTCATTCCAGCTGACAATTCTGAAAATAAACTAGAGATGAAGAAAACAGACCCAAAGGTAACCCATTCACATCTTGCCTTTCCATTCCCATCTCCACCACAAACTTACAAGACAAGGAAAGCAATTGCCCCTTCCTAGTTATGCAGTTACAAAGAGTTTCCTATAAGGTTGTGAGGTTCCAGAATGCATTTTGTTTCCATAGCAACAAGAAGGGAAGAGTAGGAGGAAGGGCGTTTTAAGACTGTGTTTTTTTTCCCATTATCTTATTCTGATATGATCGTTAATAAATGAAACTAATTTCCCTGAGTCAAGTCTGGTTTACCAGGATAGTAACTTGTGAGTGATCTCACAAAATTATCTTACATCATCTTTGATATACTTACATGAAAGACATATTTGATATATTTATTCATTCAACAAGCAACTAGCATTTTTTTATCTAAAATAATTATTTCTAAGTCAATATCCTTATGTGGCCTATGTAAGTAACATAAGATTTTTCTTGTCTCCTATTGGGCTAACAATACCTTTGAAATGAGGCTTTTAACACTCTCAGCTATGAATGAAAAGTTTCTGTACCATGAATGTTTAGTAATTGTTTAAAATTTTCTGTTAATTCTTTTCTCCAGTAGATTACTTTCTTAGAATATTTGCATAAAAAGAGCAGAGAAAACTATAGTAAGTCAATAGTGATATGAACAAACATTTCATGAAGTTGATGCAACGTATTCACCTGCCTCTAGTGCAGAAGGGAGACAACAGCTACAGGCATTGAAATTCATCTCTGAAGCTGTCAACAGATTGCAAACAGGGAGACATGTCTGTTTAGGGTTGGTTTTGGCTTATCCATCAGGTAGATTCTCTGCTGGGACTGACTGACCTGCTCTGAGACGATAGCTGTTAGTTTTGAGTGGCTCAGCCTTGCAGTTGCTTCCTTATGTTGTTGGTGATAGAGGGTGGAAGCAATATTTCAGTTTTAGCTGTCAAAATCTGACTTTTCTTTATATATGTACAAACATTCATCCAGATCCATGCATTTTTGTCTGTTTCTCTTGTAACCAAATACATGCACTTTCTCTGTTTTGAAAATATGAAGAAAAAATTTCTAACGCAAAATATATTGGAAAAAATCTGTTTAAAAGATCTGTTAAAAAGCAAATTTTATTGTTTTCATACAAGTAGATGCTAAAATTTTTCTAAAAGTGAAACTAGATATTTTCATGCAAAAATGTTGGTTTTCCTCATGGTGATACATGAACTGTAGCCTAATATTGGTCTGGATTCAAACTGGGTCTTTAACACTTTTACACTCATTTTTCAGTAGTTAAAGTTGCTGGTGCCTGAACTATCAACAAAAAACTGTGGTGCCATGATATTCGGGATTTGGAATTAGTAAGCACCCATCCATCTATTACCTTCTCACAGCTTTACCTTTGCACCGTATCTTGAACAGGATACAAGAGCAACAAAAAATTTTATTCCAGAAAATGAGCTAAAACTGAAAACAAAATCTCTGAAAATAAAGACCAGCCTTGCAGTCTTCAGATAGAGCTCTCCAAGGGTATGCCTTTGAAATGCACCATATTCTGTTGTCTCCTAGTTTTATTTCCATACTTACATATATATATTTATAGCACTCTCTTTGTTGCAAGGAGCGTGATATATAACATCTAAGGATAAAAAAAAAAAAAAAAAAAAGAACACCACCAGTTTTAAAAAGCTGATTTACAGATGCAAAGTACACCTTGGTGTGATTCAGGAAACAAGAGGACTGTTCTTATTTCTCTTCCATTGTGCTCAGAAGAATTCCACTCAGTTTATAGCCTTTATTTCTTAATATGATAGTCCCTTCACAAGTAGTCAACAAATACCCACTTTGCGAATAAAATTCCCATAGGATTGTAGTTCTTGTAGAACTACAGGGTTACCAAGCCCACCCCAGCTCCAGATGCAGAGCCCAGCATTCCCTCTACCCTGAAATTCACTTATGCATAGCTTGGAGACAAAATATGTGTGATGTCTCCCTCTAAGTGTGGCCCAAGTCCAGAAAAGTGTCTGACTTCGGTTATTGGTTACTCTGTTGGCTCAAATAAAAGTAACCTGTGCTGCAGCTTTGAAGATCCTACCGTCAAGCTCTGCTGGTTGAATAAGTGAGAAAAACAGTATGTGACAGTAACAGAATGGCTTCAAAGGAAGCTTTAATTCTTGCACTGCCAAACTTTTCAGAGCTCGACTGTACAACTTTCTTTTAGTGAAACTTTTAGACAGAATTCCCAAACTTATAACTTTACAAGGTATTCATGCAAGGAGAAAGACTTGTCTTTTTATCTTTGACAAATAAGATCCAGTGCATGACACTATTTTTCTGTAAAATGATGACAAAATGAGCATCTATTCAAGTAACTTGTAGACCCTGGAAGAACAGTAAGACCATTTATCACCTCTTGTACTGATCAGTTATTTAAAACTGAACAACATTTATGATATGAAACAAGAGGTAAAGAGGTGTTTGGGTTTGCTGCTGATAAATATTTTACCACTGGTTTTCATCCTCGTTATTAAAACCTAGCCTTTTCAGCACAGGAGATCCCATTTTACGGCATTGTTTCACAAAAACAAAGAAACAAACAAGGAGAGTGTTGACAGAGCTTTACTCAGGACCCTTACTTTTCAAATTAAAAAAAAAGTAGCCTTGTCTGGGACATGTTCAGCTTTCCATACATGTGTCTATCACAGATTCATCACCACACTCTGGCCTATTTGGTAGAGCTGGAGGAGATGTCAGAATGGAGGAGTTACATAGATTAAACTGGTCTGGATCCAGCCAGACTAAATTCCAAATCCTTCTGCCTGTCCTTATTATTGGCTGCCTTTAGGTCTTATCTCTGAAGAGAAAGTCAGAACTATCACCCACTAGCAGTAACGGGCAGTTCCTAAGTGAGGGTACTCACTCCTCCCTCCTGCTCAACTTGCAAAGAAATGCTCAAGATTCATTAGGCCAGAGAGGGGAAAAAGATGGAGCTGCTGATGCTGCTCCTATACGTTTTAAGTAATTTATAAAAAGTAAAAAAATACCTGCTGATATTACATCCAAAAATTTCTATTCTTCAGAATACAGACATCACAACAACTACAGCCACCTTACTGATCCAAGTCAGTGCAACTGAACACAAAATTTGTCCTACCCAAACTGTTTTGCAGGGGTGGGGCAGCCTTGAGGCTGTTGGATAGCTTGGTTAGCCTCACTCTGTCTTCACAGTCAAGATAAAACCACATCAAAATTTAGATGAAACTTCATTGAAGCTTTGCTAATGAGCAGTTGTGTATCACTGCAAGGTAATCTGCATTCCTGTGTTCACATTAAAACAAGTTCTTAAATTAAGCTACTCCTAGATTAACAATACCTTAAAATAAGGTATTTGCTGCTTAATTTTTATGGAATACTCTTTTTTTTCCCCGTGTTCTAGATATGTTACCTTTTGCATTGTCTTTACCTTGTACCATGAAAGATCAACACCTGAGTTACACCAAGTTGGGAGGGAGTGTCGACCTGCCGGAAGGCAGGAGGGCTCTGCAGAGGGATCTGGATAGACTGGAGAGATGGGCTGACTCCAATGGGATGAAGTTCAACAAGGCCAAGTGCCGGGTCCTGCACTTTGGCCACAACAACCCCCTGCAGTGCTACAAGCTGGGCACAGAGTGGCTGGAGAGCAGCCAGGCAGAAAGGGACCTGGGGGTGCTGATCGACAGGAGGCTGAACATGAGCCAGCAGTGTGCCCAGGTGGCCAAGAAGGCCAATGGCATCCTGGCCTGTATCAAGAACAGTGTGGCCAGCAGGAGCAGGGAATGATCCTTCCCCTGTACTCTGCACTGGTGAGGCCACACCTTGAGTATTGTGTTCAGCTCTGGGCCCCTCAGTTCAGGAAGGATATTGAGGTGCTGGAGCGGGTCCAGAGAAGAGCAACGAGGCTGGTGAAGGGACTTGAGCACAAGTCCTATGAGGAGAGGCTGAGGGAGCTGGGGTTGTTTAGTCTGGAGAAGAGAAGGCTTAGAGGTGACCTCATCACTCTCTTCAACTACCTGAAGGGAGGTTATAGCCAGGTGGGGGTTGGTCTCTTCTCCCAGGCAACCAACAATAGGACAAGAGGACATG
>NW_020955197.1:708006-744343 GCF_003031625.1 Empidonax traillii
GGAACAGCCTACCCAGAGAGGTGGTGGATTCACCATCCCTGGAGGTTTTTAAGCAGAGATTGGATGTGGCCCTTAGTGCCATGATATAGTAATTGGAGTTGGATCAGGGGTTGGACTTGATGATCTTGGAGGTCTTTTCCAACCCAATCTATTCTATGATTCTATGATTCTATGATTCTATGATTCTATATACCTAAGAAAAGACCAAGGTGAGCAACATTAAAATCAGTCTACTATCTTATTAATGGTTTCACAGATTGGAGATACAATTTAAAACTGTGGAGAGATGAAGTGTTTTGTTGCACTTCAAATTAATAAAATATTTCTTAAATCAATTAGGAAATTGGCACTTGTATTACAGAATAATGGACATTTTAAGAATGCCCCTCAACAGCATAAATATTTCACTTACTTCTGGAATTAGAGACCACTAGAAATTAGAGGGGGATGTGCATACATATACATGTATTTAAATACATACATAAGTATATGCATATTTCCTCTTAATGAGAACTGTATATATATATATATATGTATTGTGACACATTTTGACAGGAGGTATGCAATTGAGGCAGTTATTAAGAAACTGAGCAAATTTAAGAGAGTTTTTGAGAGATGTTTAGATACCTATAAATCTTACAAGTGTATCCTAGTACATAAAGCATTTATTAACTTGTGTAAACATGAGTTTTGCTAACTGAAAGAAATGACTGACAAATGTGTGAAAAATGCTTTTATTCAAACTTTTCCTTAAAATGGGCTTGTTTCTTTTCCTCTCTATTTTTGGAATGAGGATTTTTTATTATTCAGAGCCTAGATTTTCAACTCCCTGTTTATAGAGCTCCCTCTGAAATTAGGTCATGTGTTTGAAATAAATGGGATTTCTGAACATGAAGGATATTGTTTGCAATATGTTTAATGATATTTCAATTTGCTATCTGATAATAATTTGAGTGTCTTGATGCAGGTTTTTCGGGTTACATAAACAACAGGAATGTTGGCAATTTATTTCACCTCCCAAAAAAAGGTGGCAGAAGAACAATGTACCTATAAAATCATTAAAATCATACTGACTTGATCTTGTTAAAATTATTAGCAGAAGCAATATTTTATTTTGTACTACAGATATCTCATCATTCTTTATCGTTTACTGTTGTCAACACAACCCAATTTTTAAATACTCTAGAGGGAGAAACAATTAGAGGAAGATATTACATAATAATTCAATCTTTCCAAGGCCAGACTACTATCCAAAGTGAAGAGAGCAGATACAGTTTATGTAACCTCAATAATGCAGAATGAGACAGGTATATCTCAGACCTGTGCATATTTTCTGCTGCTTTTTAGCTATCACCATTTAAAATCCATCCAACCAACCAACCAACCAAACAAACAAAATCAAACCAACAAAAACAAACAAACCCTAAACAAAACCAAACAAACAAAACCAACCAAAAACGTTTCAAAAGATCATTCCTTAGCAAGGAAATTAGTTTCCATGCATATCACCTGGCAAATTGTATTTTTCCTACTTATGTGTGTAGATCCTACTGGGGGTGATTCTGCCCTCACATTATGTCAGGCTCACTTTGACAGAAAATAATTGCTACTGAAACCTTTTCTGCTGAGCACTAGATAAAAGAAAAGCAAAATTTGAATGTTTTTTTTCTAGCAGAAGGCTTAGGCCTGAGCACTAATATACCACTAACTATATATATTAACTAACTGTCCACATTCTCATATTAAGTTGCCTGATTTTCCTCTAGTGGAGTCTCTGAGGTTATAAAGGCTCTACAAACTAACAAAAAATAACAACATTCTTGTATTTGCCATTATGCTGTGTATTGTTAGGTAAATAAATAGTTAACCTTCAATAAGTTGTGGCAGAAATCTGGGCTATCACTGTTAATAAAACCTACCCATTACCCAAAGAAGCTTTTGTCTCCACCAACTAAATATGCCTCAGAAGAGATGGATGTTACCCAGGTTTACCCATTCTTCTGACTCTTTCCTTTGGCACCAGGCAGATGGAACTTTTTCCAGGGTTGATATTATCAGTGCACAGACAATTGGACATATATAACTTCAGATTTCTTGCCTTTTAGCAATATTACCTCTGACTGGTAGAGGAGACCTCGTGCTGGTCTAATTCCAGGAATAACTCCAAACAGACATCTCAGCCATTCTCCTCAGGAAGAAAAGTCACTAGCCATACACTACTCTGAAACATAGAATTAGTAAGTATATTAGAAAAATGTTTACTCTGAAGCTTATTATTTTTTTTTTTTTACTCTTAATCAAACTCTAAATAACAAAACCTCCTTTCTCTGATTCTATGTGGAATACACTGATACAGATGTGTGCTCCTCCATCAGGATGAATCATTAATTTTGCAGGTAACATGACCCAGAAATAAGTACAAAATAATGTTTCAGATACTTTGCTTTTTAACATTCTTGTTGTAATTAATTTATTTTGTATTAAAGGACAAATGAAATAGAAATAGCAAATGCTCTAAGAAAATGAACAGCATTGTAAAATCCCTAGTTTTAACCCTAGTTCTGATAATATCTTGTACTTGACCTCTAAACAAACTTTACCTCTGTGTATACCTCTATGACTGTGAAAAGGGAATAAAAACATAACTTAATCTTTGCCACAGTGACTGATTGTGAGACCTTTTACCTCAAAGCAGATGTACTGTTTTAAAGCACTATATAATAGGTATTGCTATTAGTGGACGTTCACACAAGGAATCTCTTCTAGAAAAATATTTGCTGAACAAGAAACAGCTTAGAGCATGAGAAATTCGTAAGATAATTTTTCAGAATTGAGCAGCATCTGTTTAGCTCAGCTTGCTACCATTTTATTAGCTGAAGTTCCAAACTATCTTTGGTATCTAACCAGAAAGACCAGAATAAACTCTTTTTCAAGTGCACAGGTACAAGCAATCTGGACTACTCTGAAACTGTCCCATTAATCTTGACACTGTATTTGAGCTCGGGTTTCTTCGATTATTTCTATGGCCCAGGTAACAGGTTGGAGGGAGATTTTTGTCTGAAATAATCTCATTGCTTCACCAGAAAGCATCACGCTCAGGGTGATGCTTGCCAGTGAAGATGCTGACTCACACCTTTGGGCAGCCTGGACAGGGCAGGTCAAGCCATTGGCTTGACAATATTTAGATACTTATCCTAGTGAGAGTGGAGCTAAAGATGAACATAAGGCTTATTTGTCTTTATCACTAGGCCAAATATATCAGCAGGTAGTCCCTGCAGAACTGGATAAAAGGAACGGAGACTTTGATTCAGGTATGTAGGAACCCAGCTCCTGGTCATACATCCATCTGATGGCATCGAATCTCCTTTCCAAATTTGACTTTGTCCATCCCACACACATAAAGCAGAAATTGCATCAAGACACACTCCGAAACACATCAGGTAACTATAAAAGGAAGCAGGCTACTGGAATGTAGCTGCATGCAGTGTCCCAGTACAGAGTGTTAGAAAGACATACTACAGAGATGTAAATGTGCAAGGAAATTTAGGGTTGAGAAAAATTATTTTTAGAGTGCACCTTAATCTAAGTGATGTGGAAGAGTACATATTTCCAACATTCAATAGGTAAAATTCTCAGGATAATAATTGTAATATTACATGAGAATATTCCCCTAGCATAATGATTGTATGTTTTACATCTGGGTAAAGAAATACATTTCTGATACAACCAGTGCTGAATTACTTTATGACTATGCTTAGCACAAGCTGCCATTCTGAAGTTGTAACAAAGTTCAGACTGTCTAAAGAGAAGAGAGATGGAAAAACATTTATCATTTACAACTTCAAGCCAGTGCTATTCATAACCTCAAGACATTCAATGAAGCTATGTAAAATACCTTTTTTCAAATTTCAAATATAAGTAAATGTAGTATAGGTGAGGACATTCACTACCTTTATTCTCCAGATATTGTCATTCTCTGAAGTGAATTCAGTTAGCATTTTACAAGTATGTAATGACATAAAATACAACATTTTTTGTAGAAAATATTTCTCAGAAATGCTTTTCTGATCATATTCAAAACATACTAGTTGTTGGTTTGTTTTCTTTTTTTACCTTTAAAAATGAATCATATCCCAAAGCTGCATTACACATTCAAGAGCTGCTTATCCTTCACCTTATAAATTTACCTTCATATTAGATTAAAGTTTCTTACCCATTTGCTTTGTCTTTCTGGTTGTGTGAGGCTGCAATGCAAGACAGGTTTGTTGCCTGTGTTTGCAGAACTGCCGTAAGAATAATGCCTTGTGCATCCCTGATGTAAGCTGCCTCCTAAGGTCACCTCCCCCATTTGAGTTCAATGGCATGACTAATGCACGTGAAGTTAAGCATGGGCATTCTGCCCTGAGCCAGCAAACATTAGCACAGGGGCAGGGAAGTAAATCCATGCAGAACGCCCCTCGATTCAGTATGGGAGCACAGAAACCTGCCACTGTTGGAACCAGAGTGTTTACAGGAGTGGGACCTTCAAAAGCAATTTAGACACAAAGCATTTCAAATCTTCTTCTGTAGCAACTCATTAAACAAACAAACAAAGAAGCTCTTTACTCAATTTTACTTGATTTCTTAGTAAAGTCATTGCAAATAATATCAAGAGAATAAGACTGCATTCCTCATGATCTGTCACACAAAATGAGAAGCAGCCATCTATACTTTAAATTAAAGGGACCACTCAACAGGAGCATCCCAAACTAAGTCCCTCATTGTATAATGGTTTAGAAGTACAGGTTATATCACTAATGTAGTATTCTCTTACTTTGTTATGTTTGTCCTTCTTAAAGGACAAACATGTTCCAGTATCCTAGTCTTAAAAATAAGTTATTATCTCTTTGGAGCAACTGCTCCTTCAGGCTGAGCTGTGATGGGATTACACCTGGGCAAGGGCTATCTATAGTGAAACACATTTTTCACATGACTAAAAGACCTTCTAAGAGGAACTCAACAAACAAGACCTCGATGCTGCCGTGTGTAATATTATGCATGCGAGTCATCTAAATACCCTGAAGGAGATTCTTGCACGCATAAGTATTTGCAAAATGGAAAGTGACATATTTTTGATGCACAAGAAGGAACAGTTTTGTCTCAATTTCTTATAGCTGTTCTTTTGTTGGATTTTTTTCTTTTCATTTATATGATCTTACTCCTAGTCTTTAGTCTGATGACTTAAATCATATAACCAAGACAACAGAGCTGATTTGGGTTCATTGTCTCTGCTACAACTAAAGGGGAAGGTGGGTACAGAGAGAGAGAGAGAGAAAAAGAGAGAGAAATTGAGTGCATTCACTAGCTCAGAAGATACATGGGATTAAAAAATGTGAAAGCTGCCTTTTTATGTTTGAATACATAAATGTAATGTGTATCTGTATACATGTTTATATATATATATATGTGTGTATTTGCTGGGTATATGCTAGATTCCAAAATACTACAGTTTTTCTCTCATGTAAAGGAGAGAATGTTACACACAAAAAGACTTATTCCACTTATTAGCAACATTTAAGGGATCGCTAAATTTTTATAACATGCATATATGATTCTCCTGCTATATACTGAATGAAGAAAATTAAGTTTCTAATGATTTTACCGTGGACAATAAAAATCAATTTCTTCAAAAGTTAAATTCTTATTAGAATTTCAAACTTCGGAAAACACAGTGTAGTGAAAACCAATATTTTTCCCTTAGATTGTGAGGCTTTTATAAAGTGTTTATAAAGTTTTTTGACTAAATATGAAAACAATTTTTAGAACTTGATTAAGGTCACCCAAAAAGACTTTATTTCATTAACAGTTTTAGCTGCAAGTGCTGAGTTACAGATCCTAGCAACATAGAAATTATATACGAGCTGGAAGAGTAATTATTTGAAATTAAGGTTTGTAGATGTTAAGACTGATTTAAAAATAAATTTTAAAAAATTAATATTTTGCATTCCAAAGGAAACAACTTTCCTGTTTCAGTAGGAATGTTAAAAGAACCCTGTTCAGGCTGCTTAACAAGGGTCACTCCAGCACCAGCAGGTTCAGGAGAGAGTTACATGACTCACATCTCCATCCTCAGGGCAAAGGCCCCTTCAGCATCCTCCTGTATGTCAGCACCCTGCTGCTGCAGATGCTGAACCTCCTTCAGAGCTCGTTCATGCTCTGACAGCAGCCTCAGGCCCTTGCTGAGCTCCCCGTCTCCTATTCACGTCTCTACCGCCTTGCAGCAATTCGGCTCCTGGTGAGTCCTGTTACCCAGGAGACCCGGCTGTCACTCACCACATATCCTCCTCATCACTCTGCTCGAAACAGTTACTCTTGCGCTCCCTGACTTGGTGTACCCTTTATTTGCTCTCCTTCTGTGCATAGGCACTACCATTCCCTCTCTGCGAGCTTATTAATGACCTTTCCCAACAACCCATCCCTCAGCGGCATGTGATGCCAGGCACTACCACCCAGCACCCCTCCTTTGCCCCCCAACCCCTGGGCCCCCACCCTCAACCCCCACCTGAGCTCACCTGTCCCAGGTGATGCTCACAGGTGTTAGTGATGCAGCAGTTATTCCAGTCCCACTACTGCAGCTTGCTGTGGGCAGCATCTGTGCCAAGAATTGCCTTCCTGGCCAAAAAGTGTCACGCGACTTTTATCAACAAAACAACCCCTTCCAGCAATTTCACTGAGTTATCAACTTGGACTTTCATTTTAAACGTTTTTGTTTTTCCTCTCAGATCATGTGTCAAAACATCCCTCTTTTTCATTCCAACTTTCCAAAATGCATTTTCAAGATGGCACTGGAAACAGTATTACAAATAATCCCCTCAGGCACCTATGCCACTTTCTGCAGCTTCATTTGTCTGCTTGCTCTGAAAACCGAAGGAAAAAAAAAACCTGAAAATAAAACCTCAACTCCTAGCGAGATGACCAGTCTTATTTTTTTTACTATTATCTCTACAGTAATACTAACAGCAAAATAACATGAAGCACGGATAATTACTATAAGAAAAAAAAAAACCAAACCAAGCATTAATGTATTCATATTGAAAATCTGGTTTGTAGAAGCCCTATGGGTTTTCATTTATTTCAGCAGAAAGAGTGAGTGCTTATCATTTCTGGAAATATGGACGATAATGGACAAGAAAGCTGTGCTAAAATTTTCAAAGCAATTTGCCAGAAAAGAAAAAACAACCAAGCTCTGCTATCTTTGACTTCCCGCTGAATATCATCAAATCACAGGCTTGAAAAGTACTGTATCTATTCCATGCAGAATAGAAGATTGACTAAAAAGTCTCAACTATGAGTTTGCTACCTCAAAACTTCAGTAGCAAAATACCGCCAAGTTGAAAATAATGTTAAAATAAAAGATTGTATAAGAAGAGTTTAAAATATACCAGAAGGTCTTGTAGAAAAACAGATAGTACCAAGGAAATCAGCATAAAATTATGAAAGTTGTAAACACTGGGGTAGAATAACTCTGTTCAGTGATACAAGGATGTGTACTTATCTACAGTCAAGCAATGCTCATATTTCTTAAACTAAGTAAAGCTGGGCCATGTCAGTGACTGAGGTAAGAGATAGGTGATACCAGATGTGGTTTTTATGTATCACCAGCTGGCATACTTCTGCACAAGTGAGCATTACATTAAACACCCAAGCGAGCAGTCAGTTGCATTACTTTACCAGAAATGTCTTTGTTCAGAACAAAATTCAGGTTCTAGCATTCTGCTGGTTTAAAAAAACCCAAGCATAACAATGAATTGCACGAAAGTCACCATCAGTTGCATAATACTCAGAGGTTTTCCTATTTATCCAGTACTTCAAGGCTTATAAGCTTAAAATTCAAATTTTGATTTCATGCAAATACGTTCTTAAGTCACACAAATTTTCCCAGCACGGAGTCCATTGCAAATGGAGACACGGGTTTTGCAATTGTTTGCAGGATTCCTCAGTTGACAAATCAGCCCTTATTCTGATCTACTCACTGGACTCCAATAAAAAAGCAATCAATGTTTAATCAGATAAAGAGAAAGACTGGCCCCTTCCAAGGGGGGGGCAACAGTCTGGAGCAGAGCCACTCTTCAGTGATGAACAATGAACTCCTGTGTGAAGGGTCTGAATTCTGTATAGACTCATTCCCACAAGAACCTGGTGACTGGATGTAGCTTAGTAGTCAAACAAGCAAGTGAAGAAACACAACTAAAAATGTATATGAGAGAAGCAAAAATATGTGGTTGTCATCTGGCAATGTGATGGCCAGATGTATGAGAGCATGTGTGCACACAGAATTTTCTCTCTTTTTCCTATGCTTCTCATTTTTCAAAGAAACAGTATCAAGTTTGGAATAAATGAAGGAGTACAATTTCTTCTTCTCAATTAAGATTTTGTAGAAAGGTATTAAGGTAGTTAGGAATGACAGCAAGAGAGTTTCTCTATTCCATGCACAAGGATATCATTTCAACTAGAAGTAAGTTCATAGAGGAAAGTTTTGGTATCAATTTTCTGTAGCTCAGAGAAGAGGGAAAGATAAGTAGCAAAGGCATTAAGCTGCACAATTTTACCAAACTGACTTTCAATAATCATGATTTTGTTGGAGACTGACTTATGAGTGGGTAGATTTGCCCAAAATATCAAATCACAAGATTTTTAAAAGAATGAAATATTTTTAAAAATACTTTGTTTTCACTAGCCAAATAAAAAACACAATTGTATTTTTTGTTTCCATTTTTTTCATTGGCTAAGGGTTCTGAAGAATTTTGGTGTACAAATAACTGTGATACAAATTCTTTCCCCATTTAAGAACAGAAGACTCTTGTGCAAAACTCTTAAGTGATGATAATTTAAAATGTTGGGGGACCCATGAGGGTGCCTGGGCCTCTGCCCTTAGATAATACAAGTCGGGCCTGAGGCAAATAGTGGAAGAAAATTTAGATATCAGTGAAATAAATGTCTTCTTGTAAAATTGAGAGATACTTATGTCAGGTCAAATGAAAAATAAAACCAAGACAGTTCCCAAAGGAGAAGATAATAAAAGATATCAACAGAACTAGGGCTAAAACTAGGAGAAGATGCTCTTTCTATATTTGTTTTCATGCAAGATCAGAAAGAACATGGGGAAAAGATGTTTTTTTTTTCTGCTAACTCAAATTAAAATGGTTCTTGAATGAACTTCCCCAATCATTCATTTAATCCAGCATCACTGGATGGATACACCATGATTAATTTTTCTGCCTTGCTCTCCTCAAATAACACTTTGCAGCACATGTGAGTACATTCAGACTAAATACGCACATCAGCCTGGGAACTCTGAGGATACTTTCAATAGAGAGCTATAGATCTACACTTAGCTAACAAACAGCTTTGACAAAGTTTTAAAAAGTTGCCCATAACACTTGAGCAAATAACTATTAATTTACAGATGCAGTTCAAAACTTCATCTAGACTGATTGCAAATACTTCTGTCATTCATTTCAAACAGGTTAGTCATCACTAGGCTTCAGCATCCTAAACCATTCTTTGCATCTATTTTTTCAAGTGAGAAGTATTTGCACATACAGGGAAATTCCTGCTACTTCTTTCACTCAAAAAAGTTTAGCTATGCCCAAAAATTAAATCTTCCTCCAATTACCCTCTATTTCTTAATCTACTTGAGGCCCAACCCACATCTGATGTCCAAGTACAAACCATATTGAAAATCGCAGATTTTCTTTTCTGTATTGAAATTTCAGGATCAAACTACTACTACTATCATTGTTTTACTACTAAGAATACATAGTTTCTTTATAACTTTTTATTTTTTTAAGCATTAAATTTTCTTGAATTTAATTTTTTAAACTTTAGGATTTTTAAATTAAAAATTATAACTTTTTAGGTATTTTTTAACTTTATTAAATTATTCTTAACTCTTTTTTAGCTTTCTTAGACATTGTACTTCCCAAGCAAACATTTTTTTTCCCCAGAGAAATTCACTGTTACTACAATCTCAAGATGAGTTTGATAACACGATGAAATGAGAGCAGAGGTGCAAACCTCATGGCAAAAGCTAAGTAACTCCAGTTATTTAGAGAAAGTAAGTTTACCTTAGGGCTGATTATTTCAATATTTGTAATTTGTAAAATAAATATACTTCCAAACATTCAGAAATATCACATGAATTGCTTTAATTTTAAAGCCAAAACTGGAGTTTAGGCAGAGGTCCTGCTAAGAAGAAGGTGAATCTTCCCTGGTTCAGTTTGCTGAAGATGTGAATGGAGAGGAGGAGTTAAAACGACACAGACAAGGAGGGGAGGAGGCGAGCAGACCACCAAGGGTAACACCATTAGTAGAAAAGAGAGGGCAGAAGCAGGTCAAATGTCTAGGTCAAATAAAGTTTGAATACAAAGATGAGAGCCTTGAATTTAACCACAAGGTGATGAATTTGAGGGCTGTGCAGCACTTAGCAGGATGCACCCAGCATCTTGCAGAATTGCTTTTGGAGACTAAATTTTCATCACTTGTAGGCCACTGCATATTATTAATGACTGCGGAATGACTGCCGGTTCTAAATGTTTGGTAATGTATCTGGAAGGACAATACAGTCTGATTGTCAGATTATTGTCATTAAATAGAAGTGAGGATGATGAAATGAATGAAATGAGGGAAAGGAAAATATGAACTGAACAAAGTGAAAACGTTTCCAATGGTGAATTCTATTAGACTGTATAAAAGTTTCCCAGGGGACATAGTGGACTTCCTGTTCTTTTCAAGAGAAAACACTTTAAGGAACAATCCTTCAGTGGAATAGAAAAACATTAGGTAACCTATTAAGTCTTCACCATCTTTAATTTCTCTGGAACTGAATAGAACCAGAGCAATAGAACAGCATAAAGAAAAAAACAAATATTATTTTAAGAAAAAACTTTTATCCATTAATGTCAGTGTGATTGGCAAAAATGCAGGTAAGAAAGTCTTTTTTACCTTGAGGTGGAAGTACCAAAATTGTTAAGGTTGGTACTTTTGCAAATGAATGTTTGTCCGGAAAAAACATCTGTCCTGAAAACACTTAGTCTCACGAATTAAGAAGCAGTAAGTGATAACAAGACCTAACAAAATCAAGATAATACTGCACACTGTGCAACCTAAGTATTGAATCAGAATAAAAAGCATTTGCATAAAAGTACAAATGTCTGAGAGTAATCCATTGTATTACGTTTCTCTGTGCAAAATACTGCTTTATAGAAGGTGATTGTGAATAAAAAGCCCTAATCAAACCCTACCTGTCCATTATTGAAGAAATTTTTTTGTCTTGAACACTTTGTGTAATTTTGAAAATTAGTTTCTCACAGAACACTATGAAAAATAGTTTGAAAATATTACTCTGTTAATTAAAAACAATTAAATCAATCAGTTCTGTCATACATGAAACAACAGAGAAGTCTTGATATGAAGTCCAGTACTTGGATTGATATCATCCCTGGATCTGCAGGTTTGCAAAGAGAACTCCCAAACAGAAGAGTAAAAAGTGCAAAAAAACAACACTGCTAAGCTTCATGTCATCACTGTCACTATTCTGATCTAGGAAAGGAAGGTTGCACTCTTCCTTTCATCCTCCAAAAAGAAAACCCCATGGTATTGTACAAAGAAATGGTTACACAGAACAGTGACAACCCCATTCTTCAGTGTCAGGGATTTTTTTGTAACATTCTACCTGAGAATATTGTAAAAAAGGTGAAGTAAAACTCATTTGGCCCCATGCCTGCTCTTAAGGTGACACAAGGGCAAGCAGGGAAAAATTATGATCAATACTGTGGGCTAAAAATCACAAACAATACAAGGGCCTGATTGCTGTTACCACTGGAAACCTTCACAATGGCACACTGTAGGTGCTATTCATCCCACACTGCCCTCCTGTAATGATCCTTACATGTGTATTTCCAAATATCAGGAAAGAATTTTCAGGGATCTTCCCTGTAAGCAGGTGCAGCTGCCGTCCCCATGTCATGTTGCCCTTCGTAGTGCATTTGAAAACTGTCTTAGAGAATCTGTATTTAATGGGACAAGTTCAACTCTTTTCCATAGTCATTGCATTCTATTTTCAACATCTTCTCTTAATTAGAAGTTTGCAGATAGCCTTTCAACAACCTCCTGATTTGCTGTGTTTGATTTAGTATGCATAATTTTTTTCACCTCACTGATGAAATATTCTGCATAGTGCCGCTGAAGTGAGATATACAATCATTTAAAACAGAGGCCTAGACTAAATGTTTTTTTGTTTTTTTTTTTTTTTCTAACATAGTGATTTTCTTATTGCTGTTATCTTCAGTGAAGGTATTATTCATGATCCTGGTACAGTTCTATAATAATGGCTTCCGCAGAGCAAATTATTACAGAAACATGCCAGGATGATTCTGTATTCCTTTATTGTTGGAATCTTATATTTTTATTTCAAAATACATAACTAAGTCTATAAAATATGCTTTTATTTCCAAGAAGAAATGCCTAATCCCTATTCATACAACAGAATAAGGGCCAGAAACTGAGTCAGAGAAGCTGAAAGAAGGCAAATTACATATTCTAGTGCAACATCTGTTGTCTCTCTTCATCTCTCACCATGTGAGTGATAATGCCTCAGAAGAATGTCTTGCTTTTGAGAAAAATTATATATCAACCTAAAAGGTTTTTGGCTTATACTGAGGTTGACTTGGCCTCTGAGGATAAACGCATTTCTGAAACTCTTGAGCATTTTGACCCTGACAAAACACTGATTCTCAACATTCTAAACAAAATGCAATTAACTATTTTGGTCAAGAAAGGGTAGTGAATGTAAGAAAAACATGGGTAACAAATTTTTTAATTTATTTTATTTTAAAGACTTTTTACTCCACTTTTTTTCTCTCTTTTTTTTTTTTTTTTTTTTTTTGTGACGGGGGAAAATAAAGCAAAATAAAATATTATAGCATCCCATCAAAACAGTAGTGTGATACCAAGCCTGAGCTGGACCTTGGGACTTTTAAGAAAAGATTTGGTTCATCTAATTATTGTGATTTCTGGTTACCCATACTTTGTATTTGACTGTCTACCGGGTCAGAGGTCTGAAATCCTCTGAAAGCAGATCCTTTCATTTCTTTTTTTTATTATTTTTATTTTAGCATACAATTTCAGATAACTCAAATTAAAAAAAAAAAAAAATTAAAAGTGTTCACTTAGTCAAAGTATATACTAACAAAAGTGATGTTTCTTAGATCTTAAAAAGAGACCGGTTAATTCTGAGACATGACTTCAGGATTTAAGTCAAATTTAGAAACAGCAATAAACAACACCCTGAAACTATAATAAGGTGACAATAATGTCCAACTAGTGTGCATATTTGTTTATAGGTAAACCTGATTAATAAATCTTGGATATATGTATCTTTTTATTGAAACTGAATGGTAAAGAGCTGAGATGATTTAGCCTGCCCTTAAATTCTCCATATTTGGTAGTTTTAGAATGCATATGCACAGATCGAGGTGATCTTGAGAAGTTTTATACTCTACAGGGTTGTAAACGTGTCTTGCCTTTTACTGCTTCTATGATGGCTAAGCATACATAAAATGCACTGTAATTTTGGTCTTGTGATCCTTGCCACAACTAGAAAAAATCTTTAAATAATGATTCCAGCAATATACAAGTTTTCTCATTCACATAAAAAAGAGCAGGGTTTTGTCTTATTTATGCTGGGTTGTTCATTAAAGGAACTGAACCAATTTGGAATATTTGGCTGGTGTGACAGGTAAGTGTATAACCTCACAGCACAAGTGATCCAGACACAGAGATACTTCATTAACTTGAGAGAAACATCATCTGCCAGTAATTGAATGAAAGGGGTGGGAAAGTCAAAAGGTGTGCAGAAGAAAGAGGCAGAAGAGCTTCACAGAGACTCAGGCAGAGAAGAAAATGCTTATTGGAAGATAGAAAGAAAAAACCTATATGAAGATCAGATTGAAAAGAAACCAGAATGGCGAAAGAAAATACATGCAAAACGCTTGCAGGAGTCTTGCTCTGTTTCAAATGAGAGTGGATTAAATTTTGCAGAAAAGGACTACAGATGCATGGCTTACATCAGATTTTACAGAAGAAGGGGTTTTGTGCCTTTACAGTACTCTTACAGATAAAAAGAAAGCTTCAGTTTAAAATTCCAGTGGAATATTTTATCTATCAAATAGCCATATTAAAGAAAGAGCACCTTTAAAGTAGTTTAAGGAAACCTTATTTCAATCATATTTGCTGAGGTTTAAAACACTGTAGCCCTAAAATTATAAAATTATTGATGTCCTATAAAATTCTTAAGTTTAAGATATCTTCAATTTGTACAACTGAAGGACCGCATTGGCTTATGAATTTAAATTCATACAATTTTTCTAAGGACTTATTTTTTTGGTTTGGGGTTTGTTGGTTTTTTTTTTCTGCATACAAACCCTGTAACCACAACCCTAAAAAATTTTCAACCATTGTTGTAGTAGGTGCAATTTCTATAAGTTCCGTAGGAATTATGTATCCAATGCAAAAAAAGCATTGGAACTGATGTCCTGGATCAGATCATCCTCACTATCTGGTTGGATAGCATTATCTTAACAAAAGAAAAATTATTAACAAATAGAAAAGGTCCATAATAAAGTTACTAGTCCAGAAGAAAGGTTTTATTATTTGACTTTTTGATTGTTTATCTGTACACAGTTGACTTCTCATATAATGTGGCTACTCAAGTTGTGATAGTCTATCTAATACTTTGCTAAAGTGTCATCCTGGTTATTGTCTTTGGAAGTGACTTCTAACACATCAATTATGCAGCTAACTTAAGAAACATCACTTCCGTTCATCTTGTTTAAATTATTCCTTTCAGTTTTTCATAATTATTTCATTCATTAAATGCAGTCTGATTTAATTTCTATGGCAGGAGTTACTAAATAACACCTGTAACTGTTTCACTTGTTCAACCATACACAGCTATGTTGAGCAGCTAAAAGCCCAATAGCAGAGACATGGGATAAAAAACATTGCTTTAGAGTTTCCTAATGGATAGGTAGAACCAGCAGCTTTTATATGTAAGGGAATATAACCATGAAGTCAGAAATAATCCGCTGAAATATCAAATTATAAGGAGCATGAATTACAGTTCATTCCAAAACCAATCTATATGTATAGGTAAAATTTTAATATTAGAAAAAATAAAAAAAGGTATCTCAAACTGTAACTGAAACTGCTTATATGAAAAATTAAGCTCTACGACTGATATGTGAATAATACAAAATAAGTGCAAAATATATTTTCCTAGCTTACAAACAAGACTTGGGTCCTTGTTTGTGAAACATATTAAGGTAGCGATATGCATTTCAGTAAACATTACTGATTTTAGTCCCCAGTGGATCAATAATCAACAAAAATTTCGTATTTTCCTCATTTTCTTTGCTCAAGATTATTCATTCCGTAATCTAGAATCCTAAAGACTGTGCTTGAAAAACGCTTCTGATTCTCAGCTACATTTACACTACCTTTGGTAAGTCTGGTTTGTTGCTAATTGGGTCAGTTGCCATTTTTATCTACCACAGCATTTTCTGGGTGCTTCGCTTATGTTTGCAATGCAAACCCACTGTAAGCCTCAAACCCATAACAGTGACACCCTCCCCTATTTTTCGTTATCTCAAAAATACACCTTCATTAGGGGATTTTAAATCTCACTTCTTATTGTTTCTCTGGATTGCTGTATTTATCAAAACATTTTGGTTCCTGTTTTCAAAATGGTTCCATAGTTTCCAAGAGTGTTGGAGGGGTTTTTTGTTTGGGCTTTTTTTCTCTGTAAAACGTTGCACTCTTTTCTCTACAACAACAGAAAAATTCCCAGTTAACCTAACTGAAAAAAATTAGGCTTAGAAGGAAACAGTGCCTAAGCCACTGTGTCCTTATTTTGCCTTCTGTATTATACTCTGCATACTTCTGTTATGGAAACATTCATGGCTGTGTAGACTTTGCTGTGTTTTGTTCTCTGACATAATTTGTTCAATGACATGCACTATATATATATATATATATATACACATAGTGTATATGTATAAATACACACGCTATTTTTTTTACTCAAGACATAACTATATTCAGTGGAAAAGACCTCATGTCAAATCACCCATCTTATTGATGAATTATTGAAGACTTGTGCAATGTTGTGAATAGGTCATGCTAAAAATGTGTCAAGTTTTTTTTTTTTTTTTTCCCATTCTTGTAACTCTAAACAATAATATTTTGGTTTCTTCTGGAGGCTGCATGTACCCTTACAAAGTTGATGTGGTTCCCTCACTATATTCTGAGGGAATCAGAAAGATGCATCTTCTGTGTTTTAGGCTTTCATATATTATGCTCATGAATGTCACAGCCTCTGCATGCCTAAGGCCACATCTGTCAAAGGTAGAACCATTTTTAGCAAGCACGTTAGCAAATATACTACAGGAGTAAGTGTACACAAGATCTTTGTGAGAAGAAATGAACTGCCATTCCTTAGCTGGAAAAAAAGCATTTTTGTTCCCCTTCCCCCAAGTCTCTCCTCAGATTCAAAACCAGATTATTTTGAAGTGTATGCATTTACATATGGAATATAACCCACTAATTTACAGGAATATATAAATAAGTAGGGCTATAAGACAGGACATAAAAGCTGAAATTTTTATCTTTCAGAGAAAACCTAGGTGCCCAAGCGTGTAGCCTGTCCAAGCATAAATAAATCTTATGTGAATTTACCCTATAAGCTTTTACTTACACCACAGTAAATCTAAAGGAACTCAAATTACCTTAATAGCTTTACTCAAGATGTACCCCTTGAACAGACGAGATTAGAATTTGGCCTTTTAACCTCAATTAAACTCTATGCACAAGTTATATCATACCATGAAACTCAGGATGGTTGAATCAGGTCCTCCGCACAAAAAAAAAAAAAAAAAACAAGGGAAATGTTTAGACAACGATTTTCAGAGGAATGTTTAGATCTATAATTGGACTAACAGTCTTAATTATTTACCAGAAATGTAAATTTAGAGTAACTCCAGGCGTTTACTTCTCAGAGTCTCTTTGGTCAAGGAAAACAATGGCAGTTTTCTCCTGACTTGTCCTATCACTTTTGCCCCAATAACATTCCTGTAGTTTTTAAAACACATGTTGAAGTACAGAACTACATTAGAGGCATTCCTCTGTCTTTGAGGCCTTCCTCACGCTGAAGAAATAGAAAAATATTAGTTTTTAGCTTTTGGTCTGAAAAAGAGCCAAAAGCAAAAGCATCCCCCTTAACTTGATTTCTATTTTTGTGTATCATTTGGTATCAACTTCTCTTTCATTTTCCAGCTTTCATACCATTACCACAATATCCTTATCCTATTTTTATGAGACATCAGGTTCTTTCTTTCTTTCAGAGGAATCTCACTTTCTTCCGGGATCATCCTGACCAGGGAACCGATTTCTTAGCAGAACCTCCTACTAGTCAGTGGCAAATTCTAATTCACAATCAATGTCACAATCTGACATTGATTGAAATAGTCTTTGAGAAAATCAAGAAATTAATGATGCAAAATTGGAAGCATATGCAATGTCTTTGGGTTTTGACTACTTTCCAGCTACATAGGGAAAAACAATCAGATTATAAGTGGACTGAGAAACAGACAGAAAAAAAAAAACTCGTATCAATTATCCATGTTAAGACTTTTGTTACATTCCTTTCAATACATTTCATGCTTAGTAATAAAAGAATGCAATTAACAGGAAAGCATTCCTTTTTATTTTGACCACTTTAGAGGAATAATTTACATTCCTAAATGCTCATACATATTTCTCATTTCAAACAACTATTACACCACTGGTACTTTGACAATATTACAATAACTGGGAATTATATTTACATTGTATGTTGCATTACTTTTCTGTTAACTATCCCAAAATACTGCCATGTCTGAACTATTATTTTGATTTTGGTTTAAAATTAGTAAATTAGTTATATATGTTGATTTTGGTACATTGTAGTCAGATTTTTCAGATTAATTTTAAAATTGTGACATCTGTTGATACTTGCTAAAGTTACAAAAATCACTGTAATGTAGCTATGAACCTTTTTTTCCCCATATATTGAATTAAGTACAATGGAAGAACCACCAGAATACCTGAACTACTGCTTTGAAAGATTCATTTGGAAATTAATCTTGGATGCAAAATATATCCTGAAGGAAGAAATTTTAAAACTGTTTGATTTAATCCTGAACTAGACCATCCATAGTTTTAAATTGCTTGTATGCTTGACACCAAAACAAGCTTCCCCAAAATATTGTGATCCAACTGGAAAAATGTTTTCCCTCCTTATTTTAGATGAGTACACCATAGTCTTAAGTGAATATATTTGTGTCAATATTTTTCACTTTATTAAGTTAATTGAGCAAAAAACTCAGCAGAATTTATTTTTTGGGTTTAGTTTTTCTTGTTTGTTTTTGGCTTGGTTTTGAGGGGTTTTTTGTTTGTTTGTTTGTTCTTGTTGGTTTGTTTTTTTGGGGGAGAGTTGTTTGTTTGTTTGATAAGCTAAAATGGTCATGTTTAATAGCCACAGCAATTTCAGACTTGCAATTAAAAAATCTGGGAACTCTATTCTTTATATTAAAGTCCTCTGAACAGAGAACCAGACGTTATCAGCGGAGGAATGTAAACTTAAATAATTAAACCAGTGAAGAAATTGAGGTCTGCACTACTGTCTGTGTAGAATAATAGATGGGGCTTTAGAAATCCAGACTCAATAGCTACTCCTATAGATTACCTGATAATACTGCCAAACTTCATAGTGGCTGCTGTGTCTAAAATCACTTTTAAAAATAAATGGAGACATGATCTTAGCTCTTCATTTCTATAGGCGGGGAATCTACCAACTTTCTGAGCAGGGAAGTCAGTATGTTTGCTTAAATTATTCATTGTCATAGTAGAAAGAATCTTGCTCTTTATTACTCAACCACTTTTTACCTACAGTAGTCACTGGTCTTGATTTTATTTTAATTGTCTAAACTGATAAGAGTGATCTTTGAAATGGATGCATAAATTGGGGAACTGGAAAACAGTGGAAAAATGGCTCTTAGCTTTTTGCTTAACTTAGGTAAGAATACATATCCTTGAATTTCATAGATTATTTCAACAAAGATAATGTTTTCTTGGATTTAGCAGTTATGATATTATACTTAGATTAAGCTCATTATGTTAACTAGCATGCTCTTTTTTTTTTTATTTATTTTTCAACTCCTTTTTATTTCTTTCTTCCATTTAAATCCATTCTTGACTCTTCTGTCTGTGAGAAATAAGGGTAGCTTCTGTTTCTAGAACACAGATGCAACTGTAAAATTTTCTAAGCTTTAAAATTTATAATAAAAGTCAGTTTCCCATTATTCCTTATTTTGGCATTTCAAAATCTAATTGCAATATCAGGTATTTCCATAGGTAAATCTTGCACCATGTTTGCTTAAAAGTCTTCCAATGCCATTGGAGTTATTTTCCTTTATGTACCAGGACTGTTGTTCAGGCTCTTGCAGCTATGCAACTCCAGTGACATGGCTAGAACTTGATTAAACAGGAGAGAAGGAATGTCAGCTTTAACACCATGACACAATATTAGAATGCGGAGAGACGTAGTTCAATAATGGTAAGACCAAACATTTTGGTTGGTTTTGTCTTTTTTTCCTGATCAAAACCCTTCAGTAAACTAGAAAGTCTTCAATAAGTTTCTTTTCCCATCAGCCTTGTTCTCAAGCAGCTATATTCATGTATTCTTCTCTTCTGGCCTCATTCATCAAAGACACAGGATTTGTTCCCAGTGAAAGCAAGAACCTGTCAGTAACAGGCAGGTTAGAACCACATAAAGCAACTATCAAGTGTATCTGAATTGATACCCTACATCTCAAAATTGAGTTTTATAATCAATGTTGCCAGAGTTTAGATATCCACACAACACACTGCGTACTTAGAAGAAAGAAAAACCACTACATGGCTCACTAGTAAGCTACAACAAATAGTATTTATAAAAAGCAAATCAGATAAAAATATTGACATTTAAAATATGTCCAAGACCCGTTTGTTGACATACAGAGCTTGTGTATAACAATAATAATAATCACAAATGCAAAACAGAACTCTTGGTTATTTTCATATTGCATCTAGTAAACTAAAGCTAAAGAATATTTCCTTCTTATTTGGGCAAGGCTTTAGTCCAGTGTATAAAAATAGTTTTTATCTCCCTTCAGGGTTTACAATAAAGGGTTCAACATCAGGAAAGCAACAGGAATTATGAACTTGACTCAGCTGTTAAGTGGAGTTGTAAGACAGCTCCACTTTCTGCCTCTGTAGGGAGCACATCATCTAAGCTCCCTCAGACTGATGGGAAATTTGACCACACACTAATGAGATGATTGATTGTCTACTGCATAGTATTTGCTCATATTCATATTACTCTCCTCTAGGTGCCCCCACCAGAAGACTGAGATTCTCTGATGGAAAGCAGAAACCTAACCCAGCTCCACTGATGGCAGTCAACTAGAAAGCTCCCACTCTTCTATTTTCCTGATCTACATGAGTTTTGTAGAAATAGGTATTAAAGTTCAGAAAGGAACAGTCAGGCTTCATCCACAGCTTGTTCTGCCAGGGAGTCCTGATGTCCCACACGACCTTTCAGTGATTGCTAGGTTTGGGTTGGAAAAGAAATTTCCTTAAGGGCACATTGACTTTGTCTTGAGATTTTACTTTATTATTCTTTCTCCTGCATTTGAGAAGGAAACTGATGGCCTTTGAGCTCCTGAGTACTACAAGGTGGTGAACAGTCTCAGCTTCCATTAAAATTCAAATGAGTATATCACAGAAGGCACACAGCTTTTTGCAGGGTTGTATCTTTGCTGAGTCCTTAGAGGGGAGTGAAGGGAGGGAAGGCAGGGATTCACCTGGCCAAACCATGAAAGTTTCAAGAACTTCAGTTGAACTAACCTATGCACACCTCATATGTTGGGTTCTTTTCCTTTCACTACAGACTTTTATTTAAAATTCTAAAGAGAGAGAGAGAAGGAAGGAGAGGAAGGGAACCCTTTTAATTATGTATAAAGCATTTATTATTACTCAATTTCAGAATTCACTTATGAAGGTGTAAAATCCACAGCTGAGGCCATCAAGATTAAACTAAATCACGTCAAAATGAGACTGGCATGAAACGGTGACACTTAGCAATAGAGTAGTTTCGTGCATCACCAGACTATTTCTTCCCTAAGAAAAGTTCTTTCTGATTTTTGTTTTTGAAGATGAATCTCCTGGATAAACTCATCATGAGTCTTATACCTACATAGGCTTTGTATGACAGCCTGCTGAATACAGTGCTTGATCCCAGCGGTAGGGGGATTCAGGGCTTACTTGTTTTGATATTTAACTTACTGATACAGTTGTCACCCTTATCCTGACAACACCCCTATCCTGGACGACTGTTTCTCTTATATCAAAACATTAGGACCATGAGTATGAATATTTAGTTCTCCACAGTCCTGTTAAATAAGTAAAGTTGCATCTAACGCTTAATTCAAAAGTCAGAAACACCTTTTCTTAAAATGTGCCTTTATTATAAAAATCAGATGACTTCTCAAGTAAAACGTGTAATAGATTAAAATTTGTTATCCTTTCCAAGTTGCCCTGCTTTCAACTTCCTCAGTCTTCTAATGTCATTATGCTACTAGTTATCAAGTTGCTGTAGGACTCTTCATTGAAGATAATCCAGTTGTCACCTAAATGTGCAGCTAAGATGAAAAAAAAAAATGCAGTTGCCAATACTCAGAATGATAAAACACAGAACTCCAGAGCACGGTCTGAACTGATTCCTAAGCAGTGCTGAATATGCCCTTGATTCATCTGTGCTTTTAGGTCATGTCTAATGAGAAGACTCATTTTGGCAAAATTATTGTATCAGATGTTCACCAGTTAAAGAACACTAAACACCTTCATTCACAAGCAATACTGAATATTCCTTAATTATACCTGCATAAATAATCTCCAAGTCAGACACTTGCAGTACCAATTCAGCTGTGCCCAATACTGACTGAAGCTGACTGCAAAAGATAACATTCCCAGGGAAAACATAGACATTTAGATCCTTCATGGAGAGTAGAATTTCAAATTAAAACCAGAAATATTTTGACGGAATGATAATTCTCTCAGGCTTTCTTCATATATAGAAAATAGCTTTTAAAAACATATATATATAATTTTGATGATGGAAGGTCCTTTCTCAAGGTCTTCTGAAAGAAAATGTTTACAAAGTTGAGAGATTTCCCTGCTTAAAAAAACCCTGAAACCAAACAATCAGCCTCACAATCAAATGTACCTTTTTTTTTTATGAATAATTAATAAACATTTATGAATTATTTGATACGCGAGGTGTCCTCTCTCCATATATATATACCTATAGATCTTATACATAAATTTAAACATGCATCTACATGTATTATCACTCACATACAAATATACTCATGCCAAGTGTTTTGTAAGGATATCACCTGCTATGTCTTTGCAAATTAAAGATAGGGAAGTGGTTTTACTTTCATCCTGATTTATAAGTCAAGATCAACAGATTGCATTTTTATATATTAGAATATTCCATAATTTCGTATTTTATTCAGCTACTACTTGAAATTTAAATTTTATGGAATATGTTAGATCCTAATCAACATACATAAATGAGTTCAAAAAGAGATCAGAATTCTTCTTACATTCTAACTGGTTAAGGGAGAGTTGATGTTATTTCCTTCAATAAGTTTTCTACCTTTGTGAAAAAGATGAAAATATTTGGTTTGTGAAATATTTGTTAAACTACAGTTAATCCACCTATAATCTGCCCCAAACTTACTGTACAGAAAGGCTTATTATTAATTTATACACACATTTTATATCTAACTTGCAGAGAAACCAAGGGGCAAAATCACAAATCATGTAATTTTGTTAAATTTATTCATGAAAAAGAAAAAAAAAATCTCTATACTTGATTATAAAGTTTCAGAACTTAGTGTTTTGGAGCAGCAGTTCCAGAACTCTATGAACTTTGTTGCAATAATTTATTTATATCCAAATTTGTATATGTTACATAAAATTTCATTTGGAATTTTCACTTCGATCTATGAAAAATAATTTTCACAAGTACATAATACAAAGAGTTTTCGTAGTAAAATTATAATAAAACTGACTTCTTTTTGAAAATTACTGTTCAGACATGCTCAAATGCTGTATAAAGTTTGTTCTTAACTTTGTAATGCTTTACATTCTGATTGGCTAAGGAACTTCTAATTTTCTTAATCACCGCACAGTTTTTCCTCTTTAAGTCTATACCCTACAGATCAATTCCTGCTGTTTGGCAAACAGTGAACCAACCAGAGAAGTTGGGTGTATATAATATATATGTGATTATTTTTTGACAATCTTACTTCTACCATCACCTACCGTATTTCTTAGGCTGGCTTTAGAACACAAATTTTACAACCTTATCACTTATTTAAATAGTGCAAAAATGCATGGAGGAGAAATGGTATCATTTTAATTGAAATTAAAAGAAAAAAAAAAAAGCAAAAGAGGGCTGGTAAACCTAGGGGGAGAGGGGAAAAAAAAAAAGGCATTTAATTCAGTTCTTACTTTAAATCAAGGCAAATCTGAATTAATTCTATTAACACTCACTGGAGACAACCAAAGCCAATAGGTCAAAGAATGCCCTGGTTTGTAAAGGTTGAATTCTAACACTGATGCTCCCAAAGAAGCAAGTTTCTCCTCGCTTAGTTACCCTCAAGGACAGCAAAGCTCTCATCCTGAGAGCACCAGCTCTGTGCTTGTTCTCTGTGTTTACATCTTACAACAAAATCCTCCCCTGCACTGGTACTGGGGAAAGGACAGCAAGCACACAAAGAGGTCTAAGAGGGGAAAAACAAGAGATGGAGTGTGGAGGAATTGTAACCATAGGTCTTGTGAAGAAGGCTGTGCTCACACCTGCACCAACCCTTTGACACCTAATACACACCAACACACAGCTTGTGTTATGAGATGGCATGGCAGTATTAGAGCAAACAATACCATATGAGAAAGCATATAAGATAACCCATTCACTTTGTCATGCCTAGTCATTGTTGGAAATTATCAGGAAAAAAAAAAAAGAGTTAAAATGGATTTAAGGTTGACAGGGTTTTTTTTTTCCCCTCTTCTTTTATTTCCCTTTTTAAAAACATATTTATTATTTTGAAAGTTCCTCCTTTTCTCACTAATTTAGGAAACAATAACACACATAAATTCTACAATAAAGTAAACTCTTTCTAGGTAGTTCATGTATGTTGTATATCATATACATATTTTACATATTTCTGCATACATATTTCTGTATATATATATATATAAATGTATAAATGTAAACTGCACAACAGGGATGCATGCCAGTAAAACACACAGAACAACTCAGAGACACCAAATCATCTCTCGGATTATATATTATAAAAGTGCTTGTATTTGGCAGGCTGGAGTAATTCTTATTTGAACAAGGTGTCTGAATGCTCACACCATGTTCAAACTGAAAATGAAATATGAAATCAGGAAAAGTCCCTCTGTAAGTAAGCTAATCTAGTATTCTGTCAGTGCCTACTCAGAAAAAATAATTTATAAATTTTTTGAGACTCAATCATTTTAATGTTCTACAGATATTTTAATACTCTACAGATATTCATAAAGAAATCTTGTCTTTGCACCAGGACCAGCATCACTCATTGACTTCAGTGGAAAGATACAAGGGTTGTTAAAGAACAATACAAACTGTCTAAGACACAGACATTAAAAGATAAATTTTTTGACCACTGTATTTATAAATGTGATATTTTGCTATAGACCATAATATAATCACATGCAACAGGCTATATTTGTATTTCACCTGCTCACAGAAAGGAATAATAAAGACACTGCCTTATGGGAAACTGAATAAAAGGGTAAAGGCAGTAGATATCTATCTATGTCAAATAAATGGAAGGAATATGCCTATACCTAATATAATTATACCTTTGGGATCTTCAGCTTAAGATTGTGAATCTTAAAGCAATCATTTTCATTTGTGATTTTTTACTTTTATGTTTCAAGATGATTGCATTCTTATTACTCCTGTGATGATTTCTGGGCAACAAACACTATCACAATAGGTCTCTATCACATGTGCTTCTTGAGTATGCAAATGAACTATCCAGATTTATCTTTAGAAATCATTTTATTTGAAGATTTAGCTCTAGGCAAAAGAATCACCCAAATCAAATAACTGTATAGGCACAAAAATTTAGAGATGAAAAAAGATCCAAGGGATAATCTAGCCAATCTTCTTAAGTACTTGAGATCGTAACCTGCAATGAGTTCTCAGGAGTATTCTTCAGGGAACCAATCTAACTCACCACACACCTCTTCTCTAGGAATTTTTCCAGATATTCAGACAGCCATCTTTTCTGCTCACTTTCTTATTCACCTTTCCTAGGTACATAGACCATCATGTCAGCACTGTCCTAACAGCATTTGTTTGGTGTTCTATTAGCCCGGTTTTGGCTAACAATAGAGAAAGTTCTGGTTGCATACAAACAACGACCACTTGACACAACGCAAATCTTTGGTAGTTGGAATTACTCCTTATCCAAACACCCACACGTTTGCTTTGATCATCAGTTTGCTCAATCACTTCCCTCAAGCTTTCCTTCCAAAGCAATCCCTCCATTCTGTCAATTCAACAGTTACCCCCTTTTTTTTTCTCTGCATCTTATGAGTCTGACTCATTATAGGTCTTATATTATAACAGGCATGTTATATTCCAGGTAGTCTCATACTCTTAGGCCAAAATTATGAGTTTTCAACAGGATGCTTAAAAATATACTGCATAAGAGGCATTGCTGCTACTTCATTATCTTTTGTTTTTAAATCACATTTTAACCTGAAACTTGTTGTTCACTTTGGTCTTAGATCTCTTATTACTAAGTATACGTTTCTTTTGAATATTTATTTGTGTTTCAGATTTTTTTCACCCACGTATTACCTCTTTTCCATGTTAAATCTTATATTTTCCTTTCCAAACAACATTGGTAACCTTATTCTTTCATTTTTCCCATAAGTATTTGTAGCCTCTCCAAATACAGAAACATGAGTTGTTTCATGTGCCCTCACTAAATTATTAGTAAATAAGTACTTTCAGGTTTAAAGTCCAGTATTGATAGGCCTAGACAATAAACTACCTTAAATCACGAAAGTGTGTGCAATTATTCAAGCACATTTTGGGGGGATGATCTTGATTTTAAAAATTATTAGAACATTAAAATTACATTTTCATTAGTTCATTTCTAGGCAAGCTCATCATTTTACACCTGAGAGTTCAAATGTCGTGTGGTCTTTAACATTCTCTTAAAGTGTGGGTTTTAAGCACATGATTTGGCTTCACCTGAGAGTGCAAAACCACAGGGATGAAAGCAGAAAGAACAGGTAAAAATCCAGTTTAAAACTCAAAATACATAAGATTGTATCTATTCATGAGAAATGCCATTTTTTTGTATGATAAGGTCAACTTAAACCTCTGTTTATTTTAGTAACTCTTATTTATAGGAGACACCAAATTTGAAAGACACCATAAGACAGTGAAGACTACCTAAAAAACAGGGATTTTACAGGATTGGGCTCAATGACTAAGAGTTAGTACAATACATTTTGATTTGATAGGTATTTTGGTCTACATTCCTACAAATTCTTGAGTATATGCTGCTGGGGAAAAATCAGTAAAATACACAGAATTTTTCTTTCAAAGGTGGAATGTTTTAAATTACATACATCTTTGTTTTAACTATAGTATCTTATGGTTATTGTGTATACATCCAGGGAATGTTTCTGCGTATTGTATGTTACCAGCAAAATGCAACCAAGTGGTTGGCTTTCATTTCTATTAACTGGCGTATCTCTTCAGTGATAATCTTTTCATTTTGCAGATGTTGAGGGACATGAACAAAACTAATGAATATTTCCAAGCAAAATGCTTCAAAATGGTATACTTTCCAAGTGACAGAAATATTTAATTTCATAAATGTATCACATTTATGTTCAAAATAGAGTCTTTCACTGGGAGAATGTGCATATTTCAGCAGCCTAACAACAGTGTTTAGAATAGGAGTGGTACCTTTCAAATGCATCATTTACAAGTCACCATTTGTCATTAAATGTTCAAGAGGTTTGTAGTAATAGCCTTTAATTAAACTGCAGATTGTTAGGGGGTTTCTGTGGCCCTTTGAAGTTCTTAATTATTAGTTGTATCCAGCCTTTTATAGCACACTTAAGTTTAAATTAAATAATTAAAATACACCTCCAAGAGAAATAAAGACTTTACTTGTTTTAATTCAATTTCTGAATTTTGAGGTTTTTGAAATAATAACAGATGTTTTGCTTTTCTTGTGTGGGCTTACTAGAATGTGACATACATTAAAAAAAAAAGTAGCTTTTTATGGCAATAATTGGTAAGCATGATGCATGTAAAGGAGGTATTTTCTATTCATGGCTGGCAAAAGTGCTAATTAAATAGTTGGTATTCAGGGCTATGCTCGTTCATTGTTTAGTGACATACAAATTCAGCGATCTGTGCCTGCAGACATTTTAAGTTGAATGTTTCCTCCTCTATGCTATGTCATGAAATGGTGGCACCATGATGAGAACACTAGTGTAAGCAAAACACTGAAATATGTTTTAATGTTTTAACCACTTAGCATCACTAGTCTGGTTTTCTAATGAATTTTTAATTTCTTTTTTCTTATAAGGATGTAAAGAGTTATCGCTGATGCATATTAAATCATATACATGAGTCGTTTTCTCACTAAATTTGCATAAAATTGTTAAATGCTAATGCAAAAAATGGGGCTTACTATATCTCGTACAGTAAATATCTCTTTGCAGATTTTCTGTTATCAATCTCCTGCATTTCATTAGCAATCAGATAAAGGTCTGTTCTGAAACGGGGAAATAAAGACTGTTATATGTACACTGAGATCTTATGATGCCTGTGATGATTTCTACATGGTGATTAGAACTCAGTAGAGAATTAGAATTTGTATGAGACTAAAAATAAAGTTCCTTCGCAAGTATAGCTAAATAGTTCCCCTGAAAACAGTCTAGTGCTGCTGATAACCACCAGGCAGCTCGTTGAGATTTTACATGTTTAGCATTGAACACTGGGTTTAGAATGTATCTCCTCACTGTTTCTCAGTGCAAGTTAAAACTACTGTTCTTCTCTTATTGTTCCATATACTCACCTTTTACCCACATTAACTGTTCCCTTCTTGTCTTCCTGCCAATAAAAATTCTATATATTGGCCAAGATATATTATAATTGATAGCAAGTTCACAGTAAGAATGGTACCAGTGTTACAATATTATTAATCCAAACAAACCCTTTACATTTAATGATGGAAATTGTGTTTCCTCACTCTTATTTTCTTTTTGATATCTGGAACATTTTTGGACCTAGCGCAAAAAATGCTTTTTAAAATTAAATGTATGCTTTATCCTACAGAGTTTTTTTATTATTAGTCTTGATAAATAATTAAGGAATGCATAATATATTATTTTGATGCAACAGTCTGAAGAATCTGAGTGGTATTTCAACTACAATTACTGTAATTTATTTATCAGTAAAAAATTTACATAATTGCAAATCAAAATCCAGTGGACTGGAGAGATATCAGAAGGACATCCAGGAATGTGTGCAGTGACACTGGGCATCAGGTTAACTTAATAATATAGTGCTGTGCAAGATGCTGTAATATATTACAGAGCTATATTTGATGAATCATTTGTAAAACATGAAACCAAATCTTTGGTTTCTCTTTTCAGTTTTAAGACAAAGAAAGAATTTGAACACATAATAGGAATTAAACCATTCTATAGGAAATAATGTGTTGTTCTGACTAGAATGGAATAAAATTTAAATTTAAATATCATTAATATTGTCCTGGAGTCTCTCTTCTTCAATTATTAGAGGAAATGTCAATTTAATTATAATATCATTAAGTAGTTACTTTATTTTGTGTAGTTATTTTAGTCTATCCCATTGGTCATCAGTGCTAAAGGACAATGCAGGGAAGAAATGGAAATTTTCTGTCTTGTCAATACACACAGACTGGTGACAGAGGTGACTCACTCCTTGTAACAGTTTTATTGATCTGTATTATGGAACTGTGTTAACTATGGATCTTCCCTCACCACATGAAGTCTTTTTGAGGCAAATGATATAGAGCTTATTGATAGGATGGAAAACAGTAAACCCACCTCATGATAATGCACGTGCTGACACAGATCACAGGTTTCTGTTTTCAAAATTACGTGGACAAATATATATGAGTTTGCATATGCCAATTTTATCCATGTACATGCTCCTAAAATAAAAAGAAGATATATATAGCTGTCGTATGAACCCAGCCATATAAGAATATGGGAATTTAGACATAAAATTAATATTCATATATTTCCAAACATTCTATTTATGCTCACTGGTAAAATACTGGTTCTTCATAAAATCCCCAATACTCAGCTGAACAGGGAGCTATATAATGTATGCTTACATCAGTTGAAGACATAGAGAAAAAGATTTTAATGGTCAATTTTGAGACAGTTTTCTAATATGAAAAATAAGTGGAGAATTGTCTATGGGTCTATTTCAGCCCATACCACCACCAGGTTGTACTTTCCTATGCATCCACAATGAATTCTGAGATGCTACAGCTTTCTGCGACAGACAACTGCTAAAGATAGTAATTCATACTTATACAAAGGAGAGTTAATTTTTACCAATTCTCACGTACCACAATTGGTGCTAAGTTAGGCAGGTGAGAAGAATCTGCCTATGCATGATATCATCCTTTCTGTGCAGGTTCTCTGTTAGTAACTCTAGCTTTCTCATACAAATTTATTGTGTGTTAGATTCCAATTACATTAAACTAGCACCATTCTTCTCTTGATAATTATATTATTTTACTACAACCCAAACTTTTGTTTTCTGAAGATAATATTATATATGACAATGATACTGGAGTATTTTTTATGTTAATGTTCCTTTCAGAGAGCTGGCATTATTAACAGAATAAATGCAATTGAAAAAAAAAATCTTAAAAAAAAAATCGTGTTTGGAAAAAACCGATTATATGCCCTTTTGCATTGACCTAGTTTATTTTAGAAGGAAAATAATCCCACTCAGACCACACAAGTCCTTTTACAAGGGGTGAAACACTGGTCCTATTTGAGCCAAATATAGACCTACCAAGCTTTGACCCAAAGCATGGGGCATTAATTTTTCCCAACAAACTCTTCTAATGCTCTAAAGAAGACAAATTACTGACTGCCTCCCATAGACCTTTACTTATGAAGTTCATTTTAACCTAGCTCCCATTTTGGTGATGCTGATGTACAAACGGGAGACCAGGAGGCTAAGCAGAAGGTGATCCCTTATCATAATTTCCGGTGCATTAGCAGTTTCCTTACTTACTTTATCACATGGGTCTGCCAGTCTTGCTCCCTGCTGCAACCTTACTCACACACCTTATGGCTCACAGCATCATCAGAGCCATAACAGTCATTAAGCAAATAAAAAAGATCTATGTTCTTATCACACACTGTATATCAGCACAGACATTTAAACCGTGTTTAGGAGGAGGGAATACCCATTTACCATTTGTCATGTTGTGATTCTTGGGGCTGTCAGGCCCTTGTGCAGGGCCAGGAACAGGACTTCAGTGATCCCAGTGGGTGCCTTCTAACTTAGGACATTCTGTGACTCTATGATTTAACTTAGGACATTCTATAATTCTATGATTTCAGTAAGAGCTGAAGGAACTGAAAAACATGGCAACAAAGCTTCTACACCTGGAGAAGAACGATCAGTTGTGCTCTAATTTGTGTTTACATTAAATATCCCAATATTGTCCTTACATCAAATATGAGTATGTTTACCATTCTAGCATAAACCACTTTTAAAAGGTGTTCTTATGATGTAGGCCAGACACAGAAATTTGAAAGGGAAGTGGTCACAGATTTTAAAATGAACAGCATCCCAAATGTCTGGGGCACCAAAGAGTCCTTTTTGATATGTTACTCCTTTAGTTACAAGGTCTGGAAGAAGCCACACATGTAAGCAAGGTAATCAGAGTCATAAGAGCATCCAAAAATGGACCTATTCTTACAGCACCAACATGGAGATGATTGCTCATGATGGGGGTTGTCCCATTTCACCATGAAATTGTTTGACACAAACATGGGTCTGACATGAAGCGGGTGGGAAAAAAAGTTAAAAAGCTCCTTGGGTACGAAGTGACAGCAGGGCCCTTCAAAGAGCCTTTTAGCAGCCCATGCAGAGTGTCTGCTGAACCTGGCCCTGCGGTGAGGGGTGCGGGGCAGTCATCATCGCGGGCGGGTTGAGCTCCACCTGACAGCGCTCCGGAGCCAAGACGGTATCATTAGCCCCGCGCAGCGTGATTTCTCCCTAATCCTTTCCGCGACTTACAAGAAGTTTAAATGTCCATGCGTGATGTTATTAAGTGGCTATAGTAACAGCTTAAGACCTGAATCTTTTTTTCGGAACCTTCCTGATCGGAGGAGTACACCGACGAGGCGGATCAGCAGCGATAATAACTCATTTACTTGGCACTGGGAGGAGAGGGCACTGGGTGCCGTGACAGACGGCTCCTGGTCGGGAGGGCAGCGCTACCGCTGACGGCAACTAATGGCAGAAAGGGGCGGGCGATGAGTCAGGGGGCCACGGACTGAGTGTGGGAGAGCACGGGGAGAGCAGAGGCTCGGAGCTCTGGACGGCGCATCCAGCCGCACCCCGAGCGCGCCGCCGCCTGTCTCCCGGGAAACACCAATCAGAGCGGTCTCCGGAAAGAGGGGGCGGAGCCCGGCGGCTGGATCCCGGCATCCCCTCGACGATGGGAATGGGCTTCGGTGGATTCGGGCCGGTGGTTCGGGCTTCGAACCAGCGGGGGATCTGCTTGAGGAGCTGTGGAGGGATGCGCGGCCTTGGCAGGGCAGCCAGTGGCTAGGGGAGCCCGCAAGCCTAGCGCAGCTTCCTCGTTTGCCGGGAGATTTTCCGACCCCTCCCCAGCTCCGTACCTGAAGCATGGTTTAGCATTACTTGTGTGGAATTAGGGAAAAACAGGTTTTTGAGCACCAGGTGTAAAGACATGGGCTGAACACTATATTCTTTTCGCACTGCATTACATACATATACTCTCAAATCAGGTTAGACAACCTGGTGTGAGACTGATCCCTGCAAAGTCAATGGCACAAGTTCATCCGTGTCAGACCCTGACTCTGGCAGGGTCACACTAGCTTTATATCGCATGCAATCCGTGTATATGCATACATGCACACATGTATGTTTATAGTTATATTTATACACGAGAGAGAGCTTCAGGAAGAACAAAACAGATTATTGTTGATGGTCAACAGCAAAGTCAAAGGGTTCCTTTCTCCTCATTTCCCACTCCTAGAAAGTGCCATAAGAAATGCCATAATTTTTACCTCATGCACTTGCTCTTTAGATAGGAAATTTAATTGTTAGAGCCTGACATTTTCTTTCTTCTAAATTAAATAATGGAAGAGGTAAGGGGTAATCATTGCACTCACTCCAGGGTGAGCAATCTATGGAAGTAGTGTACATTTTAAAAATTTAAATGGACTTTTTCCATTATGTCTCTGTGGGACAGCTATGCACACCTACCCCTCCTTCTGGGAGTAACCAATAGAAATCAGAAAACCAATTTTAATTCACATGGAAAGGGTAGGATCTGGCTTAACAGGCAGCGTGTTCTTGGCTCCTCCACAAAGGAAATATTTCACAACATCTATTTTAACTGAAACAAAAACAATTAATCCACCCTATGCTATTGCATATTCATGGCAACTTCAGGGAAGAGGAGATGCATACATGAATTTGCCTATTTGTACAAGTATTGGTACTCTCTTACCCCTCCAACAGCTGCCAGGTTTTGCATGGTGGGCAGGGAAGTGGTGAAGGCCTGTCTTCTCTTTAAACATCCATGACAGCTGCCTATGCTGTCCTGATTCTGTTCTGCTCTCAGATGGCACCAGCTGCCCCTCACTCACAAATGGTTACATGAGAAAGTCAGAAAAGACGATTCTCTGCCTGTACTATGCACCAACATTCCCCGTGTCCAATGTTGCAGGTGATGGACCTGCTGGGAAAGGCAGCAGGTGGAGCAGCTGGAGGGATGCATTATTTGGCACAGGGGCAGTTTGTCACTGTTTCAAGTTTTTATGTTGATAACTGTACAGTGCTTTATGAAACACAGGCAGAGTCATGGTCACTTAGGTTTAAAACACAGATATTCTTACAAAGCACACACAACTGACTCCTCACCATGCCTTTGAGCTGCTCCTTAGCCTGCACTGTGCATGAATGCTAAGAAGAGGAGTGAACTGAACAGCACTCATAACAGAAGCCATTATAAAGTGAGGGTAAAAAATAAATAATAAAAAAAAAATAAAGTTAAAAATCAAAAGAACTGGAAGCTTTCCTTGTGGTACCTGTGGTACCTGAAATGCCCTGATGAATATCCTCCAACACCTGGGGAAATATATTTATCTTTGCTTTGCTTTTCTTATTTCTGCTAACCACTCAATAGAAGAAGCAACCCATGTACTGTGGAGTGCACTTACTAATGTTTTATCTATCCCAGTCTGGAGGGTTAAAATAGTTGCTGAATATAAGTTTTTTTGCACAGTTTATTTTTTAAATTTCATGACAAATTAGCCAACTCTATGTGCTGAACTCATTTTAAGAAAATTAAAATTTTTATCTTAGTAAAATAACTTGTAAATGAACTCATTTTTTTCTCCACCTTTTTTATTGTATTTCATGCATTGTAGACCCTGGCAATGATATTAGTTCTAGTGTGGGAAAATATTATAATTGAGATCTGGTAAGTTATTTGCAGACTTCAAGTTTTTCTTTACACTGTGCTGACATTTAGTACAGCTCCGGTGAGGAAAACAATGCTGCCATTCATAGCTCTAGACGTAGATTTCAATCGACTTAAGCGGGTACAATGAAACTTGGTCATTCACTGGTTACCCATATTGTGTTCTCAAATTTTCTCTCAGCAAAAGTATAATGACTCAGTATTGCATGGCTCCATAGACAAGGGCTCAGAATAAGAGACACTAGTTTTGTCTGACGGTGTGAGAAAGTCGTGAAGGGATCTTTTCTTCCAGATGGTGTTAAATTCAGCTGCCTTTTTAACATTGGCCTTGCACAGCAATGTGCTGCTCCCTTTTCACAAAGAATAGGCCCCGGTCCCCGCTAGTTAACATGCATACTCACGCAACCTGCAACTACACTCCCAACTGTTTTACAGTGCAGTGGTATGCTAAATAAACTCGATCTGGTCTCTTCCAGTCCTAAAACTGGCTTTGAGATAACTGCTCCACTGATAATTAAACTTTCTGTTGTTATTTTGAGGGATTTTTATATATGTTACATAAAGCTTTACTGTTTTTTGTTTGATTTTTCTTTCCCCACAAGTTTTAAGGGAACAGCAACTAACAGATGGATAATCCTAGGAAAGGATTACTTTTCCTAGTTACCTGGTGCATGAGCCTCTTAAACCATAATTGAGGGTCTGCTACCACATTTCAAAATGCTCTCTTTCCTCAAGTCAGAAGTTAGCTGTGCCAGAGAAAAGATGCAGCAAAATGAAGCACTTTGCTCCTGAAGAAGTGAAGCAGTAATAATAATAATAATACTAATAGTAATAATAGCCAGTCGTACTTTATTGATTGATTACGTAACATTAATAAGGGACAAAACAATTTAAGGTGACAATGGCCGACATGCTGCTATTTTTCTAGGGTGTTCTCCTTCACAAATTTACACTGGAAACCAAGACACAAGCAGCAGCTTAAGTAAATTGACCCCATTCATGACTAAGTAAACAATGGGTTTCCCCAGAAAACAGCTTATCGCCTTAATTGAAGCTGTTTGAGAAAAAACCCGCGCACTTTGTCATGTAAATGTTAATTGTAGTAGACAATGGCTCTAGGTAAATAGCACCCCCAGACAAGCAGTAAATGAGAGGCGTGCGGGCACTCGTCGGTGAAAGGCTGGTGGCACAAACACGGTTCCGATGTAAATAAACACGGCTCCCCTCTCCGGGCGCTGCAACAATAAAACTTTGGCACGCGTAGAGCAGCCAAAGGGAGGTTTAACCTCAAAAACTGTCCGGCCTGGGCCCCGGACGGCATTGCCGGCAGCCAAGAGGCGGGACCCTCCGACGAAACTGAGGTTATTTTAACAGCTACAGGGAGGATGGGGAAACTCTTGGGGCCAAATTCTTTGTTTTAGATAGATAGCAAGTCTGCTAGTTCCAGGACACCCTGTTCCATCCCTCCCACGGTGTGTGGCGTGATGAAGCATGTTCCCACTGCAAGCCCCAAACTAATCTTTTATATAACCAGTTCAAGAGCAAAGTAAAAATACAAAAGAAAATTAAATAACAATAAAAAGCGGTGCTCAGAGGGTTAGCCCCAGACGGATGGAGACCGCTGAGGCCCGTTCCCTTATCTCTGATCTTATTTTATTCTTCTGTGAAGAACGTTTGGTTTTAAACAGAGAATCACATGCCAGTTTGCCTCCGGGAAGACGCTTAGGTCAAGTCCAGAGGAAATATGTTACCCCGAACAATTAATTCTCCTAGATTTCACTGCACGAGGCGCCTAAACCGCAGTAATTACAAAGATGAATAGCACCCGAACTAACATTTGTTAAAAACACGGGGATCTTCGCAAGACAGACAAGCCTGCCTTTTCCTTCCTCCAACGGAACCAAAATCCGCATCCCCCAGCCCGCACCCCCCGCAGGAGAATGGCGCAAGTTCCGCTCTAGCTCAGGTTCCGCCCTTCTTCCGCGGGGGTGGGGCGGGGGAAGCCGGGGCGTCCACTTGCCCGGCACCCCTCGGGTGGCCGCGCCCGGCCCCATCCCCGGCCCGGGCCCCCGCCGGACTGTCTGTCACCGGCAGCCGGGGCACGGCGCTGCCACTTGCCCCGAGCGTGGGAATGGGAGCGCCCAGCCGTTCACATCTCCTGCACGCCGTTTAACGGAATCAATTAGGCAAGACAGACCCTCTGCTTCTCCACCCCCGCACGCCCCCTCCCCTCACTTTTTTTTTTTTTTTTTTTTTTTTTTTTTTTTTTTTTTTTTTTTTTTTTTTTTTTTTTTTTTTTTTTT
>NW_020955197.1:744589-744977 GCF_003031625.1 Empidonax traillii
TTTTTTTTTTTTTTTTTTTTTTTTTTTTTTTTTTTTTTTTTTTTTTTTTTGGTTTGGGGTTTTTTTGTCAGGACTATATACGTCCTAATTATTTCGGTATGGGATGCCAGAGCTGTTTCCTGGATAGATCTGACCATCCTTAAACTAAAAGAGAGGAGGAGCACACGTGGGTTTTGGAGTAAATGTCACTTTCATTTCCAATGCTAGGCGTAGAGCAAAGCACAGAACATTTTTTTACACTTTGACAGGGGGGAGGTGATCTCGTCTCCATCATGTCTTTCTGCTTCAGTGGCTTCCTCAAGGAAACCCTCTCGCAACAGAGAAGCATCTGTCTCGCGTTTTGAATAGAGGAATAAAAATCGACCATTACTTTTTTTTTTTCTTCCCC
>NW_020955197.1:750891-763417 GCF_003031625.1 Empidonax traillii
ACATGAATGCTGTCCTGAAACCTGAATTACCAGGAAGGCATGGTCTCTATTTACAGCCCCGAAAGCTTATCAAGGGCCGCTGGGGTAAATAAATACAACATAAGCTGCTCACTTTCATTGCATTATATCCATTACAGCAGCCTCAACCGGAAAAAAAAAAAAAATCTTATTTCCCAGGGAACAACAGTGTTCTTGGATATTACAATGAAGCAGTTTCACCCATCCCACGGACCGATGTGGACCGGGGTTTCTGAAGGATTTCCACCACTTTTTTGGTGGATACAGAGATGCAAAGGGACACTCCTGGGCCATGGTGAGTGGTCGGGCTGCACTTCATTAGCCCTCCCCGAACTCTGGCAGAACTGCCCTGTCCCTGACACCCTTCTGCCAGGTATGCTCCTGACCCGAGCCTTTTTGGCTGGGGTGGATTTGGAGAACTCGGGATGTGACGGTTGCTTGTTTCGAGTGATTTACTACGTGGGAGGCGCAGGATGAACAAACTGCTGCGAGCAATCCCTTACACCTCGACCAGCTGCAAGATATGCCTCCGACTTCTATCTTTCTCCCTCTTTTTTTTTTCCCTTTTTTTTTTTTTTTTTTTTTTTTTTTTTTTTTTTTTTTTTTTTTTTTTTTTTTTTTTTTTTTTTTTTTTTTTTTTTTTTTTTTTTTTTTTTTTTTTTTTTTTTTTTTTTTTTTTTAAGTAATGTTGTTCTTTGGGTTCTTTAAGCTTGACTATGTAAAGGCCATTGGAGTTAGCTGCTATATTTCAGCTCTGTGACTGTCTGTTCCCGTGCCTGCACACCTCCACACTTCCGAGGGCACACAGGCATTGCAAAAAAAAGCTCCCTTAGAAGCCAAAGCTCGGTAACTGCTGGTGGTCTGCTGGATAATTAATATTTCCCGCGACCAAATACAGCTCCACGACCAACAGGTTTAGCTTCAGACGCACAAATCGTCTCACCGATGTAAGCTGCCGTGTCCAGTCATAAACCTTGCCTTATTAATCAAATGTCTCTCGCCGTGAGCGAGAGGAAGTGGCCAGAGCTCCGCTGGGGAGACCCTCTCGGTCTACCCAGGGAGAGGCGGCCTCCGTGGACTCACAGGGATCTGGGAAACCTCTACCTGCCCGGGGCTCAGCATGCCAAATACTGCCTGGAATTGACACCGACACACATACATAAACACTGCGGTACTTACATTTCTTCGCCTTTATCAGGGAAAGATGTGACCCCAGATCTAGGGGCAAAGCTGAGCCAACGGTGACAAACAAAGATCCCCAAGGCCAAAGCTCCTCGGAGCAGAGAAAGGTCTTTCAGTTTTCCAGAAATTCATATCTTCCGCCTCGCCATCCCTATTTAAAAGTGCTGCTTAGCTCCACGGTGTTTTTCTTGCTCCAACGACTCTAAACCAGTTAGAAATGTTCCATCCAGAAAAATGGGAGAGAAACACAGAAATTTTGCTTGGGTTTGCCATTATATTTTTTCTCTTTTTTTCCACAACGCTTCCTATGCCCTGGAGTAGAAAGTGAACTGTTGTATGTGAGGCTCTGCAAGTTTTTTGGGGGAGTTGGCCAAGGTCTAGTCCAGCCCTCTCTGCTGAGGAGGACGTGCTCTGAAATTCAAGCAATTTCCCCAACGCTTTTGTCGCTGATGAACTGAAGCCCTATTGTTCATCCATTGCCACGGTCTTTTTCAGTTCCTATTATAAGTTATGCGTTGCCAGAGATAATGAATTTGCACCAAAACCTCTCATAGTCCCATTTTGACGGATGGAACAAATTGGAAATGTCTAGTGTAAAGAAGAGCAATGGCTACCTCTTCCTAGAGAAGAAGGGAAGCTCGTATTCCTTTGGAAACTTAAGGGGGAAAAAAAAAAAAGTGAAACAAAAGGTCGAGTTTTCTAAGGTGTTTTCCTCCAGTTAATTTCTGAAGAAGAGTTTCATCTGAGTCTTGTTTTCGGAAGGCACTGCCATTTTGTGCAACTTTTATCCAAACCAAGTAGCTGGTCAACAGCCGAAAAAAAGAAAAAAAAAAAAGAAAAAAGAAAGAAAGAAAAAGAAAAAATTAGAAAAACAGTCACGGTGTTAGCAAAAAATACCCTTTTTCCATCCCTGGTGTCATGCGAACTTGTAGTGTGACCTCTCGTAGCTGGAAAGAGAGTGTCCTAAAGCGCTGTCGGATCCTTCTGTCCACTCTCATCTGTCGCTCTGGGTTTGGAAACAGCGTGAAAACACAAATAAAGGCCCCGGCTGGGTTTTAGGGTGCAGGGGGCGCCTGAAGAGAAGTTTGGGTGTGCGCTGGAATGGAAGGTATGCAGAGGGGAAGGGATGGAGGTAGGGAAGGAGGAGGGATAGAAGGAGGTGGTGCAGGGCGAGGGGGCGGCAGAATGGCTCGTTCCTGCCCCAACCCCCGCCTGGGGGGCGTATGGGGTGTGACGGCGAGGGGGTGGTGTCGTGCTGGCCCCCCACTGTGAGCCTGCTTTACACGACTCCCCGCGTGGGCAGTGTAGGAGTGTGGGTATGTGTGTGGGGAGGGGGCTGTGAGGGGTAGAGGAGGGCGGAAGGAGGGGTAACGCTCAAAAATTAATAAATATATGTATATATACACACTACAGACGCGCAAACACAGACATGTCTATTATTATATGTCTCATATTATCTATCTATCTATCTATCTCTATTATCTATCTATCTATCTATCTATCTATCTATCTATCTATCTATCTATCTATCTATCTATCTATCTATCTAAAAAATGTGTGTTTGTATGTATATGATGTCAGATGTGTGTCCCGCCCGGAGTGCGAGGCTCCAGGGAGCGGGGAGGAGCTCCGCTGTCTCCGGGCACGGATTTCCGCGGAGTGTTTCTGCGAGAAGATCCCCACCGTAGTCCTGGGCAGCCGGACATCCCCTGCCGGCACAGCCCCGGGCGACCCGGCGGACAAAGAGATCTCTGCGTGGACCGAAACGCCAGCCCCGAGAGAACCTAAGGAATTTAGCACGAACCCCTGGGTGGAAAAAAAAAAAAATACAAGCCGCTACTGCTCCCCTGGTCAGAAAAACACTCGCGTTTCCGCTTCCTGGAGAGGGTATTGAAGTTTAGTTGAGATCCTTGAATGGAGAAGCGGTGAGTGAGTTTGCGGCGGTGCAGCCCTAGGAAGGCTGTGACAAGGTCCTCAGAGAGGCTGTGGAACGGCTCACGGAAGGCTGACAAAGGAGTTAATAAAAGTCAGCAGAAAAAGAGAAATTCGGATCTTAACAGAGAATACCCCTCTCATCCTGACGCCTCACCGGCTGAAGTTCTGAATGTTCTCCAAACATCACCATACACCGCAGAATCTCCAGAAGGAGCGGTGGAAAGGAAAAAGAAGCACACACCGCTCACCCACCACCTGCTACCACCGTATGCTCCTCGATTCTCCGCTCACACCGCCCTTCCTCCCCGTGGAGGGATGATCACGGCAAAGCCGGGAGAGCGGCTTGGACTTGCAGAACAGACAGGCGAGGGCTGAGACTGAGACTGCGGCCACCCCACTCCTCCAGCCGCCCACCTCCCCTCCCTCTCTCCCTCCCTGTCTCCGAGTCCCGTTCCCGCAGTTCTCTGCGAAACGGCGCCCGGATGGATGCTGCGCCTCCACTGGCTCAACCCTCCTCTGTCATGCAATGTTTTCAGGAGGCGGGAGAGAAATTTTCTTACAATCGTTTTAAATTGGTTAGAAATTTCCATTTCCCGCCCGCCTCCTGATGAAAAGAAGCGATAAATAATTTCTAATTAAAAAAAAAAAAAAAAAAAAAAAGAGAGAGAAAAGGCAGGAGGGACTTCGGCGGTGCTGCGGGAAGGTGGGCTTTCTTTTGGGAGTGAGCTTTGGGGCGGGCAGCGCTGCTGCTGTTGCTGCTGCCAGAGTCTATTTCATAGGGCAGAGTGCGGCTGGGAACCTGCGCGCCCGCGGAACAGCGCGGACTATCTCAGCGGCTGCGCCTCCGCCCCGCGTCCCCCATCCCCGCTTCAGGTTCAAGGTTTAGCGGAGAGGTCACGTCCATTGACGTCAGCTGAAGGCATACTACTCGTCCACCTGCATTTACACACATCAAGGAAATTAGGGCATAAAAAATTTGAAAAAAAAAAAAATAGAATATGCAAATCCTCCTGCTCGGAGAAGAGACCGCGGATTCCGGGAGCAATCGTCTCTATTTGCGGAAGATCGTAATTAAACGGAATAAAAAATCAGGCCTCCCTCTTCTTCTAAACATCATCATCACCCAAAACAAAGCAAACATCCTCGAAATGAGAGATCGGAGCCGGGCTGTGGAGCGGAGAAGAGCCTGTTTGGGAGAGGGCGGCCGCGGCCCCGGTGTGAATGCAGGACTCCACTGCTGCGCCATTCTCTTATCCTCCTCCTGCTCCTGTTGGCTCCAGAGCGTGTTACTTTTAATATTGATGCATATGTAAAGGTATATTTGCATTGTTTTCAATTTACTGAAAGTTGCAGCCGAATGCTTTTCCTTTGCCCTCTTTTTTCTATCTGTTTAAATTTCTTTTTTTTTTTTTCTTCCCCCCCCCTTCCATTCCCCCGGTTTTTTGGCGAGATTCTGTAGTGTGTCTTTATATCCAGTTTCCTCCATGCTTCTGTTTGTATAAGGTTACAGATTATGTACAGTGCTAATACTACAAATCAAGGTGCATAAGACGCTTATTGGGCCTTAAGAAGGGAGGAGGATCTTATTGCCCTGCTCAGCTATCACACAGCTCTCTTGAAACTGGGAGTTTGCCTAATTAAGTTCATATTAGGAAACAAATTTTAAAACCACCAACACCTCCGCTCCTGCTTCGTTTAAGAATATAAAGAAATACAGATAATGCGTGTAAGGGAGACTGTGTAAATGGACTTATAATATCTCATTGCTGTCCTATGACCCATAAATGCACTTATATCTACCTTGGTTTCAGGAATCATTTATTTCAAAATCTTCTCCTAAAATGTGCAGAGCCAGGTATGGACAGCTTTTTCCGAGGAAGACATTTTGTACTTTCTGTCTTATTGCTGCATTATTAAATACATTACACCTCGTTTTAACGTGCAGCTTTAAGTCCACTACATAATACTTTCTAGAAAAAGCAGATTTTAGAAGTTATTTTAAAATATGTTCGTAGCCTTACCCTTGCTTTACTTGAAAATCCACAGGCCTTGAATTATATGAAAAACATTATTAGCATATTTACCTAAACGGGTAATAATACGAAAGAAGAGTAGTAATAAGACTAGTTTAAATATGATTAAACCCAGAAGATTACTCTGTTTTTGTAGTCCAGGAATGTTATGCTTTTAAACAAGAACCTTATTCTCCTAAGGAAAAAAAAAAAAAAAAAAGCAAGCTCAAGTGCATGCATTGAGATGATTATTACACTATGAATGACTTACCTGCATGGACGTATCAGGCAAAAGTTGGCCTTCTCAAAAGACTGACATGTATGCATGTATGTTTTTGGTTTTGTTTTTGTTTTTGTTTTTTTTTTTTTTTTAATAAAGAGTGGAGTGTCTGTGTTACTCAGTGCCTGGTTCACCACAAGTATACTTTAATTCTTTGTCGTCTCTTACGGTGTTCCCCGCGCTACCTCCCCTTGCAGTTTTATGAGCCCTACTCGGATATGCTATCCAGTAAAAAGTGGTCAGATGGCTACACGTAATACATTTAAAGAAATAATACCACCCCAAAACGGAAATCGGTATGGTCATCCCTTAGGTTAGCTCTCACCACATCTACCACATCATTAGGAAAGTACTATTTCTACACATTTTTATCAACAGTGCGTGCCGGGGATTCCCGGCCCGCGGACGCAACCCGACCATCCCCGTTTCCTGTCCCTTTTAATTAGCGCTCGTGCAGTTGTCGCTCCCTTGCGGACCCGCATTAGCGTGTGTGGGGAGAAGGGAGGAGGTAAGAGCGGGTCCGTCCATCTTTCTGTCCCCGCAGCGCATCCAGCATCATTCCCTCCCTCCCCGCCCCCTTCCCGATGCCTTACCCCGGGCCTCGCCACAACCACGACGGGACAGAGGTGGCCACTGCTTGCACCCCCGGAGCACCCCGCAGGCCGGGCTGCCGGGGGTTCGCCTCGCAGCATCCCCCCCTACCCCGGCTCCCCTCCTTGCCCCGCGTTACTGCGCGGCGGCCCCGCGAATCACAGCGGCGGCTTTTGAACAAGCCCCGGGGGTGGAGGGGTTGGCAGCGCGCTCCTCCCCCGGCCTGTCTGCACGGCTGCCTGTGCCACGAGCAGCGTGGGTAGTGCTGCGTGTCCCCCACCCCCTTCCAGACACTTGCCACTTGAACATGACGGGGGGAACAGGAACAATAAATACCGCCTCCATTATCCCCTGTCAGCCCCCCCCCCCCCCCCATGTGTTACCTAATATCGGCCTTTTGCTGCTAAAAATACGGATCTGCACAGAACATCCCAGGTGATCGAAACGCCATAGAAGTCGGCGATTTCTTGGATTTTCGTCCAAGGATAGACAAACAAATGAATACATAACAGCACTAATGAGGGACAGATTTGGGGTGACCGCTGCAGCCACAAAGATGAGATAGGGCATCAAACTGAACATAAATGAATGCGTGAAATAAATCCATTTCCACATCTTCTCATTATTTTTCCCTGCCATTTTTTTTAATTTTATTTTTTTTATTTTTTCCCCCCATCAATGCTTTTAATAACTATGGTCCTCTGAACTCAGTATTCATCAAGTTACACTTAAATTTTCTGCCTTGTCTCTTCATCCTTGTCTTCTTATCATATATGTAAATAATCCCTACTGCATATGTCTGTACATGTGAACATTATTTTTTAGAAAAGTGAAGGTGCAGGTACTGTGGATATAGTGGAAGATCTTTTTAAAGTATTTTCTTTTAATTACTTGCCTTTTTTTTTTTTTTCCTCCACAAGACTTAAAATCGAAATGAAAACAGGTAGAACCAAGAACAGATAATATTAGGTGAAGTAACTGAAATTTGGCGGAGAAAAATATTTAATTTATTTTTCAGGAAGGAAAAAAAATAAATTTAGAGTTTTCTCTTTACACACATACACAGACACACACACAAACACAATCTAATTCCTTACCTAAAAGCTTCCAGTGCAAATACACCCTCATGATGCATCTCCTTTGGAAATAATAGTAATAATAATAATAACAATAAGCCAATGCCTTTTTTTTTTTTTTTTTTTGTTTAAGTACATCTCTCCTTATTAGAGGTACAGAGGCAGGAATCGAGAAAAGTGGCAGGAGAAAAGGGGGTGAAAACTGAGATACTTTCATCCATACTTCAAATAATCGGTAACTGTTGAGGTTTCCAGAGACTGAAGTACAGCAAACTCTTCGTCAGAGTTTGTCGTGTTTTGGCGAGCATGTAGAAAGCCAACTTGAGCTCCAGCCCGAGGTGAGTGGACAGAGTAGTCGAATCTCTTCACACAGCGAGGTTTTGGCTTTCAGCACAGGCTGAAGGAGGATGAGCCTCGTTTTCACCACGTTCCTTCTGCTTTTATTGTCGTAACCAGCTTATCTCTAGGCAAAAAATAACTTATCATAAAGACGCCGTTTAAATATGGTCTCCCGGAAAGGAGTGAATTTGCTTTTTTTTTTTTCCCTCTTCTTTCCCTTTTTTTTTTTTTTTTTTTTTTTTTTTTTTTTTTTTTTTTTTTTTTTTTTTTTTTTTTTTTTTTTTTTTTTTTTTCTTTTTTTTTTTTTTTTTCTTTTTTTTGGTGTTATTTTTTCTTTACTTGTTTCACTGATTTATTTTGATTTTAAATTCACTCTGCGGATGCGGAGCTAATTTTTTGTCACCACCCCTCCTCGTCCCGTTTGCAACTCCTCGGTAGAACCCACCCCGTTTCTGAGCAGGGAAAAAAAGCGGGAAGGAGGTGGGAGCGACACCCAGCTCCTCCGTGGGGCCTCTCCCCACCCGATGCCGCTCGGTGTCCGGCCCAGATGCCCCGGCGGGCTCCGGAATCTGCCCCGCCATGCGCGGCCCCGGTGCCGGCGGCGGGGGAACAGCGGCACCTGCCGGGGTCCGCGGGCAGGACCCGTACCGAGTGCAGTCCCCCCTTGTCTCCCGGCTCCTCCCAGTGCTACGCCTCGCCTTCGCATCTGGGCTGTGCTTCACTGAAAAAAAAAAAAAAACAAACCACAAAAAACAAAAACAAAAAACAAAACAACAACAACAACAAAAAAACCCAACCAACCAACCAAAACCCATAATAACAATAATAATAATAATAACAACAACAATAATAACAACAATAATAATAATAAAAAGAGAAAGAGATGAGAGATCTAGCAGGAATGAGGATGTTCTGCTGGTAGACCATTCCTGGGGTGATATGCAGCACCCTGGGCCCTCCACCTCGTCTGAACTCCTCACCCTCGTCCGCACTGGGGCGGGGTATGTGTGTAATTGTCGCCTCCCTCATTCCCCCACTTGCTTCGCATGTTAATTGCTGAGATCAAAATACGGTCTTGGTCTGTGGGTGCCTGTTCGAAGAGAACCCGGGCTTTCGAAATTCAGGGGCGGGGAGGGAAGGCTCCATTATCCCACGGAACGGTAATATTTCGATATTTCTCCCTACAGAATGGCCCCTCGTTATTTACTGAATTTGTACCAGTGCTATCTGGAAAGATCTTTTTCTTGGAAGCACTTGGTCGCTAGTTACATGAGGCTTTTACCTTCCTGCGATTCTCCCTTCGTCTTTTAATAAAAGTAATGAAACTGAAAGGTTTGATGTTACGGAAATGTAGTTACGTGTGGGAATGGCCGTGAAGAGTTCCAGTCGCGGTAGGCTCTCAGGAGGAAGACGCACTCCCTAGAAGTTGGAGGTTACGTTTGGTTGGATTAACCACTCCTTCTTCCCCTCACCCCCCCCCCTTTTTTTTTTTTGTTTTGTTTGTTTGTTTTGTTTTGTTTGTTTTGTTTTGTTTTGTTAGTTCATTAGCCGAGCTTCCTCCAAGTTGGTGTGATTCGATAATAAATTCTGATCTCCTTCTAGGAATTTTTCGTTGTCTGGTATCTCAACAGACTAAGAGCAGGTAGAATAACTTCTGTTACGCTGTGTCTCAGAGGACGTTTCTTCTGCGCCTTCAGGAGATTATTTCTTCTTCTCCGACAAAAAAAAAAAATATAAAAAGGTGAATTTTATTTTTATGTGAGAAAAGGCTGTGGGCGCACGGCCATCAAATATTTAGATTTAAAAGCGGGGTGAAGCCTATATGCTATTACAAAAGCACGCGTGACGTGCCTGCCTCTAGCGTGTTTTAGCTGTTTGTACTGCTGGTACCGATGTGTCCCACCGATGCGTACAGAGGCAAACACACAGACACTCGGTTTCATCTCCTAGGCAGTAAAACCTGAGCATAAACTAGTCCTCCGCTCACCAAGATAACAATTTCGAGGTGCCCTTCTGAGCAAAGGTATCTCAGCCCAAGGACCGAGTAGATTATCTGAGAGCCGGTTTTGCTCGGGGAGGTGGAAAAATAAGGATTAAAAGCAACGACAGAATCCCTGCGGGCTGAGGAGGTTCTAGGGGAGGAGATGCGGTGGTGACCTTTGTCCACCTGTCCGTCTGGTTAGGATGTTGTCTTTCTGTCCCAGTAACACCCGAAACGGCTGAGGACTATTTTGACACTCATCCTTGCCCTGGATGTCATGTCACCGTCCGCGTCTCACTCCCCGGCTGTCGGTATCGCATCTCCCCGCTGCACCGCTCCCTGCAGACGGACAGAGGACAGATGGACGGCGCCACTGGTGCCGGTTCCCACGCTGCCGGAGCACCCACTCCCCGAGCCGGGACCGCAGCACCCTCATTAAAACGTCGCCGTTTTGATGCTTGTTGACAAAAGTTTCAGAACTCTACCAGCGCAAACCCCTGGCCTCGGTTTCGAGGGGAGGGATTCCGGGGCCACCTCCCCGGCGGGTCGAGCAGGGCAAACACGTAGAGCCCCTTGCCCTGACAGCCCACTCCCACTCCCGTCTTCTCCATCTTTTCGATAATCACAAGGGAATCAAGAAAAGGAACTAAGGATGCCCATCGTTCAGCCGCCATGCTGCGAGACCTGGGGAGGGCTGACCGGGGAGCGCGTTTGTATAGCGGGCCCTGTTTGTATAGGGTAGTCAAGCCATTTCCCCCTACCCTTACAAGATTTCAGTTCCCACTTCTTTCACATCCCCGAAAGGACGCTGTGCGGGAGAATACAGACCTGTACCTTGTCCTCTCGCACAGGCTATGACCTATACCCTCTCCAACACAGACCATCGCACCCCACACAATCCCAGGAATGCGCCTCATCACCTCGTTCCCATCCCACTGATTTTGATTTCATCCCTAGGGGCATTCGCCAGGCCTGTCCCTGCTCCCTAACCCCTGTGCCTGTGCAGCGCGATGCTCAGGGTGCAGGCATGCAGTGCGGGTACCCGTGCGTGTGTGTATGTGTTTAGTGAGCCCATGGGCAAACCAACGTCAGCTGATCACGTTTGAAATCCAATAGCTTCCTCTCAAGTGAATAAGACTGATCACTGACAGCAAGAAAGTAGGGAGCATGAGGGTGTTAAGGATAAAAGAGTGTGGCGGAGGATTCCCCTCTCCCTAAAGGGACGCCTTCCTGGCTAGTCCCTCTCTTTCCACTCGGCCCGGACACCAAATTATAACCTCCCTCGTTATTACAAGAGGCCGAGAGATGAAGGTCGGAGAGAGGATGGCGCACTGCCTCACCCTCAACGCCGGACACGCTTCTCCATCCTTGGGGTGGAACGGCAAGGCCGGACTGCACGGAGCTTCCCCCACGTCCCTTCCCGGAGACACCCCTGTTCCGTACTCACCCCGTTCCCTCCTACCTGCGCTCCGCAGCCGCCCACTGGGCGCCGTCACTCGAAGGGAGCCCGATAGAGGCTTCTCCAGCCCCACTCGGACTGGTGGGAAGAGGTGGCGGAGGAGCGGGGGACGAGGTTGGTGTTGGAGCGAGGGGAGCGGTCACTAATGCTGCTCCGCATCGGTCGGCGACGTGGTTCCCTCCTCGCTTTTCCCCCGGTATTTCCCACTTATTTACCTCGAGTGCTTTGGGAGATGGGATGGGAAAGTCTCTCCACGCATCAGGCATCGTCCTCCCAGGCCGCCTCTGGTTGTTGTTATCATCATTATTCCTGCTGCTGCTGATGGTTAATTTAGGAGGTCTCAGCAAAAGGGGGCTGGCTGTGGGGTCGGAGGAGACAGAGGGCACGGGGGGAAGAGGCTTCTCGGGGAAAGTGGGCTCTGCAGGCGGGCAGCACCCCAGGGGGGCAGTGGGCTCGGACAGAAGGTGTCTATGCATTGCTGCTGGAGCACTGGCGGGTCGGTGAGCGGCACCTGCCCCGTTACCAGGGCAGCACATCTGTGTCCGACCGTTTGGGGTCGGGGGGTCTCGCCCCAGACCCCCTTGAAACTTCCACTGCTACAGCTATACCCACTGCCTCACTCATTCCTTGGCCGAATCTTTTTTTTGGAAATTTTCTCTCAGTGGTTTGTAGAAAATTTTTGGCGTCGGTACCCGGCAGGTACAATCCCACGGTTGTGATTGCAACATCCGTCACGACTTGCATACGATTTGCATGCTAGAGACGGCATCATTCTAAACCTTCTTCCCTCTACAGTGCAAATGAGGGTAAAGTATGTTTTGCCGTAGAGCATGAACCAGGCTGTGGTTTCTATGGGGTTATTCAAGTTTCGTGTTTAAACAGAGTGAAAATGAGCCAATACTAATATTTGTCAACGCGTCTCAAGACAAGTTTTATGTACTATATACCAAAACCAGAAAACATAATGAGAGATTGTGCTAATAATACAGAATTAAACTAATAAGAATTACAGTATGCTTAAAACCAGATTGCACTAAAATGAAAATAAATATTTGATTCTTTGGCATAAACAGAAAAAGAAAAGACATTTTAAGTATCCTATACTGTGTTCACAAATTGTCTTTAGTTTCTAACCATTCTGGTTTTATATAAAATGATTAATACAATAAATAAAAATAGTTAAACCAGACCATGTTGTGAATTATTATTTAAATTATTAAATAAAATCCTTCGATTAATGTTCATTCCAATAACTGCGGAAATATTCTCCTTTCAATTTATTTATTCTCAAAACAGAAACTAAAATGTATTAGAGCTGACTTTATTTCACAGTAAGAAGAGTTGGTATCAGAACAACGGTCTGCATATCCTTGCTGTAATGTGCCACTACCTGAAGCAGACAAAAATAAACAAGGAAGTTCCTGAATTTGCAACTTTTTTCCTTACCCTGATTATAACTACTGCTACTGTACTCACTTTCTTGTATGGATCATCCACTTTCTGGTGCTACATCTTTCCAGACACACTCACACTCAGGTTTATTCTTCTTTAGTAGTTTCTGGATGTATTGACAACGTCAGAGCCTTTTTCTAGTGGTGTTTTTTTTTTTTTTTTTTTTTTTTTTTTTTTTTTTTTTTTTTTTTTTTTTTTTTT